>NC_024322.1:2245609-2248299 GCF_000523025.1 Cynoglossus semilaevis | reverse complement strand
AGGGACTGAATGGAGACGTTGTGGGAATTTTGATCATTTTCTCCTAAACCTGGATCCAATTCAGGACCATTTTACCTCCACATGTGTGTGTACTTACAGTATTTTCTTGTCTCCTCAGAGCATTCTTCAGTAAATGCCGCACTAATCTTCTAGGACCGGTGTCCCCTAACGGCGTCACAATCTTGGTCCTGATTGACCTTCTGTCTGAAGTCGAAACCAAAGACAGACGAGTGAGTAACCCCAACGTATTAGCTTTGTTGAACGGCAGTGTATCGGAAAATATCTACTGATGCAAATCAGTCCTGGGACCTTTTAAGATCGAAGGATAGTTCTGTCTAAAACCTCCAGGACTCGGTTGTAAAAATGTTTATTAAATGTCGGCCGCTACCCTGACCAATCACTGTGCGCTCTACTGTAATAATACATCTTATCATACCTTCAGAGCAAGGACCAGTCTGATAACATGCCCTGTAAATCCGGCTCCTTCTTAACTGCTATTATCTTCAGGATATGTTTCCTAAACAGACTTTTCAAACAGGAAACTCCTAGTTGGAGTTCTTGGGTAAACCACACACTCTCCCACCCAGCAGTCCTCAGATATAAACAGTGGCTTTGGCTTTGAAAGGGATTCAAAAGTTGCTCCCCTCATCACAAAGACCAATTGTGTCACTGTGTTGCGAAAGTGATGAAAATCCTCTGTTTGGATTTGGAAACTGAACACGTAATGGCTTCCCTTACTTGGTCAGGACAAATCTACTATTCTCAAGGTCTGGGGGTGCCCAAACCCCGGTGCGGGGACCGGTGCTGGTCCGTAGATCATTTGGTACTGGGTCACAGCGGGACCCAGTGAGAAATGTACTTCAGTTTTGCTAATGTACTTTATTCCAGAACAATCCGGTCATATCCCTTTAGTTTTTTCGTTTAAAGATAATCTGACAATGTTTTAAAACAACAACTCATTCAGACTCTGATGCTAACAGAAAAAAGTGTTACAGTAGTAACGGCTGATACTGGCCGACTGCTCCTTGGTACAAAAAAGGTTAGGGACCGCTTATGTAGATGATCATACTATTACATAGTACTTGCAAATCTAAGAGAAATCTCACGCCGACTGCTCCTTGGTACACAAAAGGTTAGGGACCGCTAATGTAGGTGATCATACTATTACTTAGTACTTGCAAATCTACCAGAAATCTCACAACACCCCCAGAATATTTGCTATATTTGGATATTTGAGTAAAATTTGAGTAAGCTTCGTCCTCTGGGCATTTTCCTCGAAAACTGGATATTCATAGAAGAGAGGAGGAAAAAAACAGATTGATGTATTTTATTATTGTGTCGTGGCGCTTTGGCCCAGAGGCAATGTCTCTGTCATTGGTGTGGAACCCCAGGGTTCACCTCCTGGACAAGTTCGAATCCCGGTTAGGGCGGTTGGTACCTTCCAGTGGACTCACCACCCGCAGGAAGGTTCAGGGGGGGTTGGTACGGTGCAGTGTGATTTGGGTGGCGGGAGCTGCCCCCGCGACCTGCTAACAGATAAGTGGATGAAGATGGATGGATGGATGGATGGATATTACGGTGTCCATTTGCACAACGTTAAACTTGTCTCAGCGCCGAGTTCACACTGAGCTGCCGGCGAACTGTTTGGAAATGCAGCTGCTGGGAAAACAGCGTGCTGTATATGACATCACTATGAGTGAAACTGTGGGAGATACCTAAGTGGATGAAAAGCCTTTACACACACATACACACACACACACACACGTATCAACACCCTCATGGTCTGAACAGTTGAGCAACGTTGCTGACAGGCCTCTGCAGGAGGTTCAGAGCAAAGAAGTTGTGTAACTGTGCGATCCCTTTAAGACAGAAAGATGGTTTGATAGCTTTAACAAAAGCCTGAGGTTTGTTACAGTATGTTGTTAAATGGTTCAGGTTTGAATCCAGATGTGTGCAAATCAGTCCCCCCCCCCCCCAAAAAAAAAAACCCAGATGGTTTCACCAACGAGGACGACAAAAGAAATTGGAAGAGACATTGCATCTACTAAAATCTAGTCCAAGAATATTTGACCTGATATACGTCTCTATCTAAGACCAGTCAGCGTCATGTTTACGTTCTGCAGTGGCTCGTCCAAACAAGAAGACGTCAGCGCCACCACTGGACCACACTGTAAATGATGTGAAGTGCTGTATAAACTCAGCTGGTTTTGTTTTGGTATCTTTGCGTTAGCTTTGAATTGTTCCTTGGCTGCAGCTTTACTTATGTCGGTGTAACACGAGGCGTGTACTTCTTCCATGTTCGTGTCCTGAACTTTTCAGCATTTTCAGAATGAATTTCTGCCATCATTGTGTTAACATACTACTAATATAACATAACTACTCTTTATTTTTTATTGCATTTCAGCCAGACCACTGCTTCCAAATGTCTGCGCTCTACTTCTACTTCTGTGTTAATGATTCAAATCTGCACACCCCCAGAGTGGGTGGGTGGGTGTGGTGAGTGAGTGACCTCCCCTCTGTTCTTCAGCTGGAAGGCATCAGCAGCAGGAGCGACAGTAGTGACTATATAAAGGGAGGCTCAGCACAGCGGCAGTGAACAGCTGCTGGAAACACCTGGAGAACACAGCTGCTGCTGCTGGTGCTGCTGCTGGTGAAGACGGCTGACTGACAGAATGGACGTCCTCGCTCTT
>NC_024322.1:2222037-2245593 GCF_000523025.1 Cynoglossus semilaevis | reverse complement strand
CTGAAGGAGGCGCAGGCTTGGAGCTACGCTAATGGGATATTTCATAACTCTATCTGGCTGGGTAAATATGCTGTGTTCTCTGTAGTTTGATTGTACTAATATGAACCCAAAATGTTCATGTTAGTTTTAATAAAAAAATGAACATTATTTATTTCTTAAATAAATTCCTGGTACTGTCTAAAGAACCACCTATGAAAATACCTTCAAATGTATTGATTTTACCTGAACACAAATCTAAAAAACAAAGTTCAAATGACCAACTGTTATTGTTATTATTATAATTATATATTATAATATATATGTATATAATCTCCTTGTATTTAATCCCATTTACCTACTTTTCTTTTTTGTTTACATTTTACTTAATTTTTTTTTTTAAATTTTCACCGCTGTGTCAGAGGTGATACTGGATTACCTACTTTCTAAGATGTTTTTTTTGTTTGTTTTTTTTTGGGCGGGTTGGGGTAGCTTGTGGGGGTGGGCATTAATTTTCTGAGAACCAGAATGTAGCTTCTGTAATGAGAAAGTAAAAGACAGCCGTTGTTCCAGAGGAGTGGTGTTCAACCCACCTGGACCACATGCACTGTTAGCTCTTTTGGTAACTGTTGAAAGTTTTCTAAGTTGTTACAGATCTTCAGTGTCTGACTCAATCGGTCAGAGCCGTCTGGCCTCGAAACCTCGAGGGCTACTACGCCATTGAATATGGTCCAAGAAGGTTGACCTGAGGATTTTACTGAGGGAAATATGATGCCTTTGTCAATTTCCTACTCATAATCTGACAAAAGACAACCACCAGGGGGCATCCACATTCTTAAACACTTTGGTGTCAATTGTCTTTTAAAACTCAAAACTGTAAATGTCTCCATTGTGGGATGAATAAGGGACATTATTATTATTATTATTATTATTATTATTATTATTATTATTATTATTATTATTATTGTCATTGATCGTCCGATGTCATTTCTCCAATCTTTCTTTTTGTTCTTCTGTCCTCACACATGTATAAAACACATCAAGATTCATCAGAAGATTCTTTTACCAACAGCTCAGTCTCCATGACGACAGACTCTCAACCCGGCCTTTTTTTTCTTCTTCGTTTTATCTCTTTATGTGACAGAACAAGCAGCTGGAGTTTACCACCGGGAGTCCCGTAAAGGCAGATACCAGCTGACCTACAAGGAGGCCAAGGCTGTGTGCAATTACGAGGGCGGGAAACTGGCCACGTACAAACAACTGGAGGCTGCTCGAAAAATCGGTCTGTACATAAACACATCGATGATAGACAATAGATTTTGTATGAGGAATGGGTATTTTAGTCATCTGCTAGTTGGAAACCTTGGAACAAACTATTAGCGACTAGACTATTTAACACCAGCAGTTAAGTAAAACCAAGACGCTCCAGTCGGCCTCTTCTAAACTACTTTGGATAAGATGA
Source organism: Cynoglossus semilaevis (assembly GCF_000523025.1). NCBI lineage: Eukaryota > Metazoa > Chordata > Actinopteri > Pleuronectiformes > Cynoglossidae > Cynoglossus > Cynoglossus semilaevis. The sequence goes on along the minus strand of NC_024322.1, from coordinate 2,244,155 downwards.
CTTTTTGACTCGCGGGCCACAACTGTCCTACAATTGAGGTCGGGTCAGGAGCAGATAGATGGAGCTGGTGTGAACCAAAATAAATGACATGTAAAAGTCATGCATAAAGGCTAAAATGCTAAAGTGCTTTTATCATTTTCTACGCCATCTATTGGGGAAACGTGGGTATTGCAGGTACAGGCAGAAGTATAATGATAATATAAATAAATTATATAGTTTGGAAAAGTTTGGTGGGTTGGATTAAAAAGCTAAACAGGCCACATCTGGCCCCCGGGCCTTAGTTTGACCATATCTGGTCTAGACTATTTTGATCATATAATGATTTTCTAGTTTTCATTCCCTCACAATTTCCTCAGTGTGAAACCTGAGCCTGTTTAGTTGAACAGAGTGTTGTTATACTTGCAGGAATTGAAGAAAGATATATAATTAAAGTTAATGTAAATATCTTATGTGTAATGTACAGCAGTAGCTAACAGAAACTGACGTTCTACCCTGAAACTGTTGTCCTCATCAGTCTGGGCAGTCAGGCACGTCCCTGTTTATTTTTCCTTTTCCCCATCAAGGAACCACATTAAACACATGGCTATTATCTGGAACGGAATGCTTTTAAAAGATGCAGGAAAGGGGCTGCATGTTCCTGGGTCAAAGGTCTAAAGGTTTTAGAGGGGGTGGTAGTGTTGGCTCTCACACCTCTTCCAAACGGCTCTGCAGTGGATCAGTCCCCGGAGATCAGTGAAGGTCTGTTAACACCTTCTTGGGTGGGTCAATATCACGGTTCCCATGATGTGGACCCCAATCCAGGAAGTGTCTCCCTGTCAACAGCTGAGATTCTGCACCGTCTCCACCTCCACCCAAACGGCGCTTGAGTTTATCAGGGGCCACTCCGCTGTATTTAGCTTTACACTCAATCTGTAAAAATAGCAATGGTCAAGAAAAAAACCAAACCAATTATCTCATTGTTTTTTATTATTCAACAGAAGCTCAGGGGTTTGGTGACTGTGGCGTAACAACACAGTACAAATATACAGCGTTAAACACAACATACAGGGTTTTACTATGGTTTGGAATGCATTTGAGACAGTGGTTCTTTATTATTTTCAGTCATGCCCCCCCTTGAGGACAGAAGTATTTTCACGCCCCCCTCCGACCCACACACCTGCAAATAGAAATACTATAGAGAAACTGATAGCATCTATATTTTTATTTTTACAAACTGTATGAGTTGCTGCCACCTAGTGACCGGAGGCTTGTTAGCATTCAACCCCCCCCCCGGCCCCCCGATGCAGTTTAAGTAGTAGTTTTCCATGTCCAGTTGGTGGACAATATCCAGATCTGTTTTTGTGAAAAAATCTAGCTGGAAAAGGCAAAGAGGGACATAAAAAGAGAGGGAAGATCCCTTTCCTGGGGAAACGGTGTCCTTCGACGATAAAGTGCATCAAACAGATGTTTTTCTTTTCTGTGACATCTTCTGTCCAGGTTTCCACGTGTGTGCAGCCGGGTGGTTCGACAAGGGACGTGTTGGATATCCCATTGTCAAGGCCGGCGCCAACTGCGGGTTTGGGAAAGTCGGCATCATTGACTACGGATACAGGCTGAACAAGAGCGAGAAGTGGGACGTGTACTGCTACAACCCACACTGTGAGTCCACGGGGGTTCAAAGGTGGTGAGGGGCTTTTGGAGGGAGGAGGTTCCATCGGATTCTGGGTTTGGGGGGGTATTTAAAAAAAATTTGTAGCATTCATTTTTTTCTTAAATGTTTTGCCTAGAAATTTTAAATATTCTGTAAATTCAGAAATAGTCAGAAAAATGTTGAATTTAGCATTTTTATTAGAATCCAGCAACTGAAGCCAACCAGAAGCTATACAAACTAAATAACAGTATCATCTGCATAAAATTGACTCTTTTATAGATTAAGGATTAAATTACATAATTTTGAGCTCAACCCTTTTGTTATTTTAATGGAAAACGTTGAGTCGACAATGTTTCAGATCTTTTCTTAATTTGTACCTTATATTTAAAAACAATATATTCTATATATAAATTGCTACGTCAAGGTTAATGTAGTTAGCTTTTTGTTACGTTGCAAACATGAAAACAAATAATTAAGAAAAGGCTTGATTTTTATGGCTCTGTTGTTTTCTTTTTGGTAATGTTACATGTCATTGTGCTTGTTTTATGTGCCATTACTGGAACCTTTTACACTCCTTTATGACTAATGGTGGTTTTGTTTTTTTGCCTTTCCCTGAGCTCTGTCTCATTAATGAAAGTACAGCAAACCATCATGTTAAGGTCATCTGTTAAGAAGAAAAGACCTTATTTCCCACATCCTTCCAGGACCCCTGCTGGTAGAACATTTGGTGCCATTGTCACCGTTTTGTTTACATGTGTGTTTAATTTCCTGTGCTGCTCTGATTTCATTCAGAGCTCACACGAAACACACACAACCTCAAAACCAAAGTATTTACTAAACTCGGCTTCACCACCAACACAAGGAAAAATAGCACAGGAAATTATCTTTCCTGAGATCGAGACAACAAAAAAGCAGTATTTTTAATTGTGAAAAAAATGTATCAACGTGTAGGGCAGTTTTGTCTTTTTAGCTAACTTTTAGCAGTTACCAAGCAAACCTTATTTTTTTATTGATAGCTATTTATACAACCTCTTGCTAAAATCATCTTCGCTAATTTAACTTTGCCTAAGGTAACTGATAACTTCTGTTTCTCTTTGCTATTGCAGATAGTTTCAGCCTAGTCCTCGTCCCTCTTTCTTACGTCTGTGATGTTCATTCATGTCCTGTGTCTAACAGCTAAAGAATGTGGTGGAGTCCTGACGGACCAGGAGAAGATCATCCACTCTCCTGGTTTTCCTGACGAATACCAGGACAAGCAGATCTGCTACTGGCACATTCGAGTCCGCCTGGATCAGAGGATTCTGATCCAATTCTTGGAGTTCGACGTGGAAGATGACATGTCATGTCTGGCTGATTATCTGGAGATTTACGACAGCTATGACGACGTCTCAGGCTTTGTTGGAAGGTGAAGTATTGTCAATATTTACATAGTAATTATAATTTTGCCCTTTTTACTGGATTTAGCTATTGCTAAGCTATCTGTAAGCTATGGTTACATTTGCATAGCCCCCAGTGGGGCCCGTCCCACTATTTGAGGAGTACTGAGTAAAATTGTTATTTTGTTCCCAGGTTCTGTGGAGAAGATATACCTGACGACATCCTTAGCACAGGTGAGACTGCGAAACAACAACAGTAGTGTTATCACGGTCAGCATAAAATGTTTTTAGTCAACAGATCACTCATGGTTTTTTGATTCTCTTGCTGACAGGAAATGTAGTGACGTTGAAGTTCCTCTCAGACGCCTCAGTCTCAGCCGGAGGATTTCAGATACACTACACAGCCGTCAACATCTCGACAATCCAACAAAACTTTTCCTTGGAATATAACTATCCCTAGCTTTAACACACTGATGCTGTATTTATAATGACTTCTTGTTGTCTTTAATAAAAAAAAAACGTTTTTTTTATTTTATTTCGCATTATATTAAACAAAGAGGCCATTAAACGTGATATAGAAAAAGTTTTACTTCTTAACAACAACAAAGTTAATGCACATCCTACAGTAAATACTAGAATTTGTTAAAAAAACGTATTCCAACTTCTTTAATATTATTTTTATAAATAATATATGTTATATATATAATTTATTAATATATATACAAAATTCAAACTCATTCACTCATTTTCTAACTGGTCAAGACTACCTATCTCTAACCTATGACTGTGGGATAAATGTAACCTGGTTTCATTCACATTTATTTTGAATTAGTAAAACATTGACGAATATAAATAAAAAATATTTATTGTGGATTATGTTCTTAAAAATAGCACGGAACCCCTGAAAAATACAGGTAGTTGTTTATTTTTATATATTTATATATATATATATTTACGGTATACGATTTATTTCGAAAAATGTCCAATGAAATGTCCCGTGTTTTATTGATGTCTTTGAACGTTTCATGCCGGCTCTGCTTGTTCATTTGGGTAACCAGGTGTCAGTCTTTCAATTAGTCTCTTTCTAACCAATTAGTGCTTGTCAGTGTCAAGTGTAAACCATCCATAGGATTCTGCGAAAAGGGGTGGGATAAAAAAAGAGGAAGGAGAGAACAGGAGAGAAACACTAGGGTCCTGTTGGAGAGCTAGTTTTTTAGCCTAGCCATTATTGGACGGAGGAAAGAGACGTGTGTCTGGGCGAGGTATTTGGCGCCAAGTTACTGAGTGAGTATGAACGCTGTGTGAATTGGTAATTATATTAATGTTGTCTAAGTGTAGTGCTATTATTTAGTTATTATTGGCGTACATTTCTGTGTAGTGTGCCTCGAAGACTACATTGTCGGAGGTTGTGACTACTTCTGTAGAGGGTGCTTGGAATTTCCCGCTGTTGTCGTCACACACGGATCTTCCATTCATGGAACAGTGAGTACAAGTTTGAGAGAGTTTTACAAAACGGTTATGTTATTTATATATTATTATTATATATTATATTATTAATAGCAAAGGGCATCAGTACATTTTTGTTATTATTAGACTACATGTTTAATGTTGAATAACGGCTGTGTACGAAACTGCCACAAAGTCACTGTAGCTAAACTGCTGGTAAATTAACATTACCTATTTTATTGTTATTTTGTCAGCTACTTTTGGGCAGTTTACTGCTGTATTTTAACCGTTTCTGTTAGTAAAGACATATTTCAGACAGTGGGGCTGCTTTTGTTTGTTTTAGCTATTTTCAAAATGACATTATCCATTTATGTTGATGTTGGTATTCTGTTATATCTAAGTGAATCGTGTTTCCTTGTCATCACACATCGCCCCCTGGTGGTTTATCTACTTCGAGTTTTACTCTTAGTAACTTTTTGGACCCATTTTTTCCCCCTGAATTTCCTTTTCTGTATTATTAAACCTATTCTATCATTAACAACGTTTTTTTTTTCTTTTCATTTTATCGACTTTAGAGCAGTATACTTATACTTATAGTGCAACTTGGGGAACTTGTCCTCCTAGTTACCTTTAGTTCTTTAGTTCTCACACTGTAGTTTAATTGTATTTGTTTATGTATGAGTTTATTGTTCGGAGCTGTACAAAAGTATGCTGCTGTCAACTCATGCAAAAACATTTGTATAAAATCTCAATTCAGTCAAGAGAAACACAAACCATGCTTTTTAGAAATTTTATAGTTATTTTTAAACAAAGATCATCATCCTAATTCCAGGCATCCACTTTTTTTTAGCCATCATGCAGTTTAACAAGGAGCTGCTGCAACCGCTGCAACAAACCTGCAGCAACTTTCGCTATCCAGTCAGTCATGCTCAGTGCTGTAGGACAGGGAGGAAAAACAGACTCGGCTGTTTGCTACAGAAATAAACAGACATTTGTTGATCCTGACTTCATAAAGCATTTAATAATTAATGTTAAGCTTAGCTTAAGAGTGAAAAAACAAACATTTTGCCAGAAAATTCCAGAAATTCCATATCTATTCATATGGATAGATTTAGCCCAAAATAAATAAAAACTAGCAACTTACAACTAACTTTAAAGGCAAGTTTAAGGAGAAATATCTAGATTGAAAGCATATTTTTGAAACTTATATGCTTTGTTTTTTCAAGTCTAAGCTGTTGTCCCATAACTACTGGTGAATTGCACGCTTTTCTAAACTGTTAAGAGATTAAAATATCTAAAACTTTATTGACTAAAACATTGAATTTAAAATGTATCTAATGTATGTATTCAAAATAACTGGGGTTATTGGTTGAAAAGTGTTATAAATAAGCTTAAAGTAGAATAATGTATGTTTGGATTTGTTTTAATGCTAAAAATGCTACTAATTATCTTTAAGCCTAGAAAAGAGACGGATGCACAAAAAAGAGCACGAGTTGATGGAAACAACAAGACAAGCGTCGTTACTGTCGTGACAGGGTAAACTGGTAAATGTGAGGTTCATGTTAGGAGTAATTCAGTAGTAAGAACTGAGACACAGATGCAGAAAAACAACACAATTGCAAGCAACATAAAAAAAGATGCAAACTGACAGTGAAACCCATGCAAGCACAAAATAAAGACTCTTTATTGAACTGAATCTGGAATGTCATCAAACTTTGGCCTGAAATGAAAAATGTATACTGTATACCATCCAAAAGGTGTTGTCAGCTTCACATTATGGACTTTACAGGAAAACAATTTCTAAAAAAATCCACCAGTGCATCATTTGACTGCTACTAATCTCAGTTGCTCCTCTTCTGCTCCTCCTCTTTGTCTTTAACAATAACAGAAAACATTAAACACAGTCACCAGTTTGTTTGGGATCTTCGTACACCAGGGATCGTCTACCGGGCTGTTCTAAAATACTGGTTTCTGTGTTCGTCCAGTAGTCAGACATGTTTGCGTTTCTCCCTTTTCTTGCGTTTGGTTTTATTTCTTTTCTTTTTTTTAGTTTCCTTTGTGCACATGTCTGAACAACTGAGTTCAGATCACTCCACTTTACTGTAGTCCTCTATGTGGCCTAGAACCTTCTTCCTCTGTCGAATCATGTGGAAGTAGAGTTGAGGGAAAACTGCAACCAAAGAAGAGAAAAGAAACTGCTAAGTGAAAGGAGAGAACAAAAAGGAGCTGAATTCTTCTATTTATGGATTCATTGAGCCCAGAATCGAATTAAATCTAATCTGAAAAGTACAAGTAACAAAGTACACGGGGTCCGTTGACTTTCATTGATCTTCCGTTCCTTCAGCGCAATTTAACTCGCTGTAAGTCAGAAGTCACATTCTGTACATAAGTACCTGTGTGTGTGTGTATATATATATATATAGCATATTGTGCGTGCCAGCTACAACATTATCAGCAATGATACCACATACTGTATACTGTAGTTTAAAAGTTAGCTCAGCACGGTCAAAAGTTACCCTTGATGGCGTGATGTGACCAAGTCTCATGTGAAGGACATGAAGAATCTGTTGTGGCTACGTATGAACGTTGAACATGAGGAGGTTGAACTTACTGGGGATGTAGGAGAGCATGACCAGGATGAGGAAGGTGTAGTAATCAAAGGAGAAGTTGTACTTGTTGGGTAGAGTGACAGAGTACAGGCCTGTCTTCTGAATGAACGGCAGAGATGCATAGATGGTCAGCAGCTCACCGGTCACTCCCATAGGATAGAGGACGAAAAAGAAGGTGTATCTGTAGAGAAGACGTCGATTCATTCATTATAGGTTTTTAATTCCGCTATATGGGAAATGACCAGTAATACATATTATAACCAATAATAACAATATTTATGATACGGTTGTCGATATGCAATTGAATGTCGTTTTAAAATACTGGAGGAATGATTTTAATGAAACCGTCTAATGAGTAAAAGTGTTGTTTGAAATCTTATTGTTAAATATAAAGAAACAAAGAAAAAGAACTACGGGGCATTGATTTGATGATTTAGGTAGTACGATGGTTGCATTGGGAATGAAAGAATAAATTATGTAACTAAAGTCAAAATGTTTCAAGATGTAATTTTAATTTTTTTTTAAAAATACTGTAATATTAACACTGTAACAGTCAAAAACCAGGGGCATGAACCTTTAAGGGACATTTGGAGCTAAAACATGACGTCACGTGGTACGAACTCAGCAAAAATGATGAGGCGGAGCGAAACAGGCAATTCAAATGTTTCAAAGTGTTTTTTCGACATCTATCGTTTGAGCTCCTAAATGCATTCTCTCTCCTACCTGGCCCATTTGATGAGGAAGGGCAGATGGTTGAGCAGACTGAAGGTGTAGAAGGAGTAGCGGATGATCTCCGTGACGGTCCATGCAGTGACGAACAACAGGACGCTGTCCTCACTCTGGACCTACAGTGAATGACACACACAGACACAGACACACAGGCAGAGCAGGGTTATTCTGGGTGAAGAAACAAACAAGGAAACGGGTTCGTGCTCATGCTGCAGTCATCGATCGATGATTCTTCACAGACAAACATGCTGCCGCCCCTCTGTCCTCGGGTGTTAGATTCGAGCTGATGCAGAGACGAGGTTAGGATAGCTGTCACACAACATTACGTCAGATCTGGTGATCTAATGTCTGTGCAGTTTACTGATTATTTCTAATAATAATAATAATCCTGTTTTCAACAGCTTTTGTTATTGATCAGTGTGGGAACTTTCTTAACTTGTACAAATTCAAACATGTCAGTGTAGCAGAACTAAACAAACAAAATAAAACTCAACCCGCTGAGAAAACAAACATTATTTGAACCCTATGTTTAAAACCACCACTGCAGATTCATTCCATTAGCTCTACAGCACCACCTTGTGACGTTTTTACTTACGTACGGTTTTATTTTATTTTTTTAACTTGTCTCCAATTTTATTTCAATCCCATCTATTAGGAAACAGCACATCAGAAAGATCCACATATTGTGATGTTAAAACAACAGATGTTGGTGTTTTGACAGTGTTTTGACTTACCTCTCTGACACTGTGTGTGACAGCCCAGGTGAGAAAGACTCGTGACATGACCTGGAACCCAGTCAGGACCACGGAGGATGGTACGATTCCTGGGGACACGAGACCAAGGACCAACGTTTAATGTACGTGCAATTCTTCCGATTCTTTAGCATGAGCTAATGATAACGGTTAATGATAACACTGAGGTTGCACTGGTTAAAGGGCGCAGCCACAAATGTGAGGAGGAGCCTGAGGCTGCGGGGACTCACCGACGGCACAGTGAAGTATCTGTGGAGAGAGAGAAGATAACAGACAGGAACTCAGTATACTTCTGACTAGGGAGTGGAAAGCAGAACGGAACATCTGATAGAACATCAGACCTTGAGTAGTTCATGCAGCATTTTTTTTAAGTACTGTCTTGGTTTAATACTTATTATTATTATTATTTTATTTATGTGCTCCAGTGAGTTTGGAGAAATTCACATGCACAGTAGAGTCTCTGAAAAGAGGGAGTGTGTAAGTGAGTGCGTATAAAAAAAAACTTGTGGTAAGGCCCCTTGTCCTTGTGAGGACATTTTAGATTCCCTGTAGGAAAGATGGTATTTTGAGGTTTCAGATTTAGTTCGGAGCTAGGATTAGAATTTGGGCAAGGTTAGGGTGTTATTATAATTATATAATTATATTAGGGTGTTATTATATAGATTAGGGGTTGGTGAATGCATTATGCCCATGTAAGGTCATCTGACTTATGCCAGGCTGACACGTACCATCAACACACAGATAAGAGGCCGGTGAAATGCACTGCACATTCATTTTGTTAGCGTGAAAAGGTCTTGATGTTTGTGCGTTTGTGTTAATAACCTGTACGTTTTCTCACCTCCAGAAGAGCGCCGGTCTGAAAGAACTTGAGAGGTTTCTCTATGGAATAGTACAGACCATGGTAGCTTCCTCTGGCTATGTACGCCCGGACTAGGCCCACGGCAATCACCAGCCACCTGGACAACGGAGCAGGACGTTTAGAGACACGCATAAGGACACTGGCAGCAGACCGACACCGACATTAGGCCGTCATGGGAAGTCCAAGTGCCCTCATCATAGGTGGGTATGGTCTCAGTGACAAAAGAAATGAGGTAATCTCACCAGAGATATGCACATATTCTCATACTTAAAGCTGATACAAAACCTATATAGGTATCAGATCAGGTTATAGTTGTTTTTCAATGGTCCATCCTGAAATTTTGACAAATACTGGACCCATACTGATCCTGAGAATCGGATCAAGCCATGCCTGTTTTGAACGAGATGGTAACTACCTGGCAGAGACTTTCCAAGGCTGGTCCATCTAGACTGGCATCCTTTGATAGTCACAAGCAAGGACATCAAAGGACGCGCGAATGGCGCTGACAATTCAACACACTTAGCCGCCTTCCGATTGACACTGAGGACAGTCAACCTAAGCTACAGGCATAGCAGCCGACTGACTTTAGAAAGATGGATAAAAAACAGAAAGACCAGTCCAAAATGTCGGCGTTTTTTAAACGCAGCACCAGTCGCACAAGCAATCGAGCGACTGCTCGCGCCACTGCGCGTGCCAGTGCTCTCGCTGCAGTGACTCAAATTGGACCAGCCAACGAAGCTCCGCTGCTGAAGGCAAATACTGCAAATCAAAACAGGCCGATAGAGAAGACAACAGAAAACAAACCACCCCCAATCTTCTCCTGCCCCTTCGCTGAAGATATCGGTAAAGTTAATCTACAATGAGTCCGTACATCCAGTAGCATGCAACTAGAAAATTTTGTGCGGAAAAATATATTTTTTGTCTATTTATTTAAGCAAAACGTGCTATCTGATGCAGGAACATGTAGCGTGTGTTGGTTTTTATTTCCTGTGTTGGTTTTTATTTCCTGGTAAGTTGGATCTTGGATCTGGTACTTAATTGTTATTTCACTTGAACTTTGTATTCAGCTACTTGTGTCCTAGTAGATATTTTCACCAAATAGGTCACCTGCATCCACATGAAGGTCAAAGGTCAGCTGAGTGCACTTCACAGATTAAATATTCAAATACAGATCCTGTTCAACAGAAACAGAGCAGGTCTCACTAACTCGTTTCACAAAGCCATCACTGTACGGTGGCATCCACACACTGAGTGGGACACAATGTCACTCGACTGGTTGGAACAGTGAGAAAACAACACCCGCCATTCAGTTGCACAACCGAGCGGAAAGTAAGAGCAATAAAATACTATACAGGGATTTGTCAGTTCATGGTTCAAGATAGTCTCTTATAAATCTGAGGCCGTGAAGTGGGTGTGTACTTCTCTGCTCATTTGCACCTCTATAACAGTAAAGTGACTTGGTTTTGTGACAGAAAGGCCACAGTTTACACCTTTTACAAATGACTCATTGGCTACTCGGGAAAACAATGTTTCTGGTTTCCAGATCTTAATGGAACAGTTAATTGATTAACGCTTAAATCCCTCCATAATTCGTAATCGAATGGGGGAGGTTGATTTTAAATAGTCGATTAACCGACTGGGGCCGCGGCCCTGACAGTCGTCTTGTTCATCAGGTCAGACGGACGACGGGTGAGCGTTAATCCGTATAAGCCGTAACACAAGAATGAGCACATTTAGTTATAATTCAAATGTACAGGTACCTAATTGTAATATTAACAGCAGTAATAATCGGCGGGGTGGGAGTGGTGTAACACCCGGAAGTGTCGTGCCTAAGTAAAGATGATTCCAGTTGTCGTAATTCCGCCGTCGTCATTTTTAAACACAAATTATCCCCAGAACATGTTTATCCGAGCGTTTCTCTGTATTGTTCACTGGGCTATGAACACACAATGCATATTTAAAAGTAAAATAGCTGCAGCTCTCTATCCTTTGAAATATTTTCAATTTCTGTAGAAAAGCTACCCCCTCTAAAAGGCGCCTTCTGAATTACAATGAACATATGGCCTATAATTTATACGTTTTTGAGTTCATATCTGAATTGATTTTTAATACAATGCTTACTATTGGGCTTTTGAGTTATTGCTTATTTATTTGACTTACAGATACAGTTTTTACATATAAAACAATATAAACTATGACTGGGGTGGAATTAATTGTCCATGCATACCTGGCCAATGAGATGTGATGTGATTCTGATTCTAACTAAATGGCAAAAAGCATGAAGATAGCATTGCCGTTTATACAAATACTATTTTTTAATTGAAATGGATCAAATATGGTCACAAAGTTGTTGGTTTTGATTAAGAATTCTGATACAGTTTTTAGTTCACACTCGATGAAAACTGTTTTAGTAGATGGAACACCTGCCAGATACCAAAATACTTTAGTGTCATTGTTTCCTGCTAATTATTGTTAAATTAGCTAAAGAATTATGTTTGGCCTCATATCAAATATCATATCACGTGTATTAGAGCTGGCCCACCAGTATATAACCCCTATATACTGGCAGGATTTGTAGTATTACAATATGCATGTACGATATTATAGCAAATACATTTTTGGTTGGCCTGCAAAAAAAAAAACATTAAAATGAACTGGGAGGGTTACAGATAAAGAGGCATAATATGAAACAAAAACTACTGGCGTTTGTTTTATTTCAAATTTAATTTCTCACGTTTATAATATTAAGCTTGGTTTGTTCCAGATTCAATGTTGACACAAAACTAGTTAAATTTGTTTCGATATGAAAAAATAACCCTCATACGTTACGTATTTGGAGAAAAGTGAAACCTTGCACATTTCCTGTCAATTTTACAGTAAATATTAAGTTTGGCCCGCGACTTAGTCCCATGTTTTAATTTTGGCCACTATGAATTTGAGTTTGACACCCCGGTTTTAGAGGAACTGGTTGAAGATGCTGAGACTTTGGAGTTAGGGAGGCAATGTTAGAGTGGTTTAACATTCATTCACATGTTAAATTAGGATCGTTTGTCATATATATTTTCTAACTTCGTGTTCACACAATTTAATTTATTTACTTTATTTATTTTGCTTTATTTTATTTTAACAGATTTATTTTATCTACCTTTTTGTTCAGGCAGTGTTAAGGTCAGCTAGGTTTGCGGAAGACGAGCAACTGGTGCGAGTTTAATGGACAAGGAAGAGATATTTATGATATTTGTTCAATTTATTTAAGCCCAGCGTTACCTTAAAACGGCATAACACGCACAATTCTCTAGACATAACTTTTTTAAAAATCGCCACTATGCCGTTATTTGCTCAGAATCCTTTTGACCAGGATGTGGGTGAGTGACGTTGTTTTTCTTGAGTTAGTCAGAGGAAGCTAGCTGCACAGATAATTTTAGCTTAGCTTCAGTGAGAAGTATCGGTCGTTTATTTCGCAATGACAGCCGTTATTTTGTATCTTTAGAATTAAATCTTTACGATACCGTGTTTTCTAATTCGTAAAATGTAGTTTGTCTATCAGTGTGTTTGTGAGGAAGATGTTAGCGAATTGTTAACTTTCCTATGGTTTGTTTTGAACAGTAACCTATTTAGAGGATCACCTGATCTCAAACCACATACTTTTGGTTTGCCGCAGAATGAGTCTGCTGGTTGGGAATGTATAATAAATAAATGTAGATAATAACGACATCATTAAGTAATAATATAATATTTAGTTATCCACAAGAACCGAGGGAGAATAAATAAGTCAAGACAATTTAATTGCTTTTATCATAAAAACTGCTCAGTCCAATTTGAGTTTTACTGAATTCTACTGCTTTTTGTTGTCTTGGTTGTACCATTGTACTTGACAGTTCGCATACACTTTAATAGTTAATCATTGTTGTGCTCATGAGACCTGTGTCAAACTAGTAAAATATTTATTTGTATACAAATTAATAGATTTGAGCTCTTTGTTTCTGTAAAATTACTTAGAATCAAACAAATCATTTAATGGAGAGATACATATTATACATATTCCTTAAATATTTCGTAAGGTCATTTAAAATTGAATGATGATTTGCCATTAGTGTCAAGTTATACACTTTAGAAAAATGTTGGGGAAAATCAATTTGCAGTTCCGGGAAACTTTTTACCTGCACCTGATACGTTTTGTTTTTCAACACACTGTAAGGTTGGATCATGTCAACTTGAATATGTGTTAAATGTAAAATAATCTTCTACTCTATAGAGTCGCCATGTTTGACAATGAGTAGCTGTTCTTATAGAGCAGATATTCTGTCAAACCTTTTCACAAAACCACCTCTGCTTTGTCAATCATTTACAGAAAAAGCAACCAATGAGAACAACACAACAGATGACTGGGGTGTGATAATGGACATCTGTGATAAGATTGGGACGACATCCAATGGGTTTGTTTTTTGAGATATCTATAATAAATAAAACAAAATAATTAAAAAAAAAATTAAAAACATGTCTCCTGAATTTTGTGTTAGTACCACGAGTTAAGTGTTGAAAGTCATATACAGTACATATTGAAGTGGAAGGTAAAATCTTCTGAAACCAGGAGTTGCAGTGGTATTTGAATTTGCCTTTTTTTCTGTCTTTCTGTTTCAGAGCAAAAGAAGGCCTTAGAGCCATCATGAAGAGAGTCAATCACAAAGTGCCTCATGTTTCCTTGCAGGCCCTCAATGTAAGTTTGGGGAAACCTAAACTGTATTTTTTTACACATACCACTACTTGAATATCAGCTTTACAGATGTGTCTACCTTGTGTTTTCAGTTGCTCGGCGCCTGCGTATCAAACTGTGGCAAAATATTTCACTTGGAAATCTGCTCCAGAGAGTTTGCCAGTGAAGTACGCAATGTCTTGACCAAGGTAATTTGTCTCTGCTCTCTGTTTTATTTTCAGTCCCGTTACTTTCATAGGCGCATTGTCACATACAGTTTATGCATTTCTTGAAACACATTCACTTGGTTGTTAACCATTTAAGTGGAGCCTGGCTTTTCTTTCATTGTAGGCTCACCCTAAGGTGTGTGAGAGGCTAAAGGCTCTGATGGTGGAGTGGACAGAAGAATTCCAGAAGGATCCACAACTCAGCCTGATTGGTGCCACCATCAAGTCTCTGAAAGAGGATGGCATCAGTTTTCCCTCTCCGTCCTCACAGGTATCAGGGCTAAATATTGAACTTCAGGATTTCCTCAAAAGTTTTGGTGGTAAAAAAATAATAGATTTCGCTTTTACTCACGAGACAATAACAGGAGTCCACAGTTTACGACACCCCCTTCCCATAAATGTATTAATAAAAGTTTTGTTCCATCATTCTGACATATGGCGTTAAAACAAATTTACTGTAATTTCCTCACTAAAAGCCCCTTTTTTTCCACCCACTTTGAACCCTGCGGCTTATTACATTTCTTACAATAGTTCACATTTACAAAAGTCAGTAACAAAACAAACATTACTGGAACCAGGCTAATATCTGCTTGAAAGGGCTCGGATTTTTCTATATTAATATCATGACCTTTTTTTCAAATTAATACAATTCATTTTACAGACACAAAACTAATTTGGCTCTGTCTCCTTGACTCCACACTGTCAACTTGACATTTTCCTCCATTTGACACGTCATTTTAATGTGTTATTTTTGCCACCAAGTGCGTCCGGGTGTGTTGTTGAACGGTAGATCATGTGAGTGGGTGTGGGAGATCAGCGAAGCAGGCGGCACAGGAGGCAGCAGGTATGATATTTAATCTGTGAACAAACAGCAGCAGGTCAGGAGATTCACGCTGGGCCACTGCTGTTCAGTATTTACCCTTAGCGCTCACGCAGTCTGAACCTTAAAGATATTTTTAAAGATATCATACACTGTTATGGTTTGAAATCACATAGAACTGTTTGGATACAGCCTCCTTTCCCCCCCTCATTCAAGATATACTTGATTTCATCTGGTTACACCTTTTAGTTTCAAGCTAAAAACATGAAGCACATGAAGATGCATGAAATACTTTTAGACCAAAAAAGTCTGTGCTATGAACAAGAAACTGTGCTATTGGTTCTTGTCTCCAAGAAAGAACATCTCTTTAACTAACGTATAGTCCCTAACATGGTCTGCAGATGGCACTGTAATCATTCAAAAATACACACAAATACATGTGACCTTTAATTTCTGTGTTGACCATAGGGGACGACTACAAAGGTCAGCACACCTGCAGGGGGCAAAGTCACAGATGATGAAGACCTGGCAAAAGGTAAAGATAGTTTTTTTTTTTTTTGCACTAAAATATTTATCAGCTTCATTCACTGTATTTATATCAGCATACAGCCATCTTTATGGAAAATGTTACCATAAGTTGTCGGGGTGTGTGCCTCTATTTTAAAGCAGATTCAGAGCAGTGTGTGAGTTTTGACTATAGTGTCTTTTTCTCTCTTGCCCACAGCCATCGAGTTGTCCTTACAGGAGCAGAAACAACAGGCTGACCTGCGACCCCTGACCGCCACCTCTGACACTACAAACAACACCAGCAGCGGAGGAGGGCAGGAGGTCCGGAAAGTGCGTGCGCTGTACGACTTTGAGGCAGCGGAGGACAACGAGTTGACCTTCAAATCGGGAGAACTTATTCTGGTGTTGGACGACAGGTATGTTTTTTTTTTCGAAATATTTGTCACGCTTATGAATAAAAATTAGTCATGAAGAGAAGAAAAACATTTGTAGGTTGTATTGTACTACATTTCAAACGTTTCCCCTAAAAACGTATGTGTAAACGGGAAAAATGATTTAGTTGCAGATTTTGTTAAACCTGTCCACCATTTTTAAAGGCAAGTAACGATGGCAGGAAGAGGAGCCTTTAGTCAGGGAAAAAGTATAGCACTTTTAATGGTAAGATCTTTGTCTTTACGGAAGTAAGGAGAATTTAATTGTGGTAAAAGCAGAGACGGGATATATTGTTGAAATATTCGTTTCTTCAAAACCCAAGTCAGGACAAGCCAAACTACTTCGAAAAGAGTGACTCGTAGCCCAGAAAACATGGTTCGTTTTCTCTTAAACTGTTTGTCTTTAATCCAACATTTTCTCAATTCATCCTCCGATGCCTTTTGTTTGCAGCGATCCAAACTGGTGGAAAGGAGAGAATCACAGAGGAGTTGGTCTTTTCCCCTCCAACTTTGTCACAAACTCCTTGAACGCTGAACCAGAGCCAGGTCAGGATTCCCGCCATCAACGTCGAATTTGAGCTTTTACCAGTGGCATTATAACTATCATTATCCCTTATCACTGGGGGTCCTCGATTTACGATTTCCTCGACCTATGTTGTTTCTTGGTTGCATCACCATCTCACATCAAGTCTTTTTCTAATGTTCCAGCGTATGAAATTTAAACTAATTTCCGACAAGAAGTAAAATGGCGAGCTGAGCGGACCAGTACATTGTCATGTGGTGCTATACGCAGACGGCTTTATTTACATTAGCTGGTTGCACGCCATGCATTGGATTGTGCTACATTCACTTACTTTCATTTGTGTTGTTTTTTTTTTTTGCCCTACATTATGGCTCCCAGGCGTAAGTCTGACTCTTCTGATGTTTTTATGTCCTAGATTATGATGTCACTACTGTGTTAGCGTAGGTGAGTGTTAGTGACAGAATTCCTGTGTAAGTCGAGGACCCCCTGTACTCCACACCATTCTACATAAAGTACATTTAGCTTAATGCTACATATTGGCATATAGGCTTTTAAGTTAAAAAAAGCAGTAAATTAAAAGTATTTTTTTTTCAATTTCATTTTCAGTGGCTTATATTGAAAAGACTGTGAGTGCTGAAGAGACAGTTTTGGAAACCAAAGCTGAGCCTGAGCCTGTCTACATAGATGAGGTATTCTATTTCATTATGTTGTGTTTTTTTTAATGACTTAAATTCACACAAAGTCTGTTGTGTTTATCTTCACCTCAGTATGAAAGTATGGTTATAAGTGCTTCATACGTATCATTATCCCTGCTTTATCTTCCTTTTTTTACCACTGCAGGAAAAGATGGATAGAACGTTGGCTCTGCTTCAGAACAAAGATCCTGCAGATCCCAATCTGGACTCCCAAGAGCTGATCCAGCTGGAGGGTAAACACTTTACTGCTGCCGGTGTAAATCTCATGATGCTGCACAGCAGTGATGACTGCGGTCGCTCGGAACTTTGAGCAGTGTTATGATAACAGCAACGTCTGTCCCTTTGTCTGATTGTCCAACAGGCGCATGTGAACAGATGAATCCTATGATTGACGAGAAGCTCCAAGAAATTGACAGGTACGTTTTTTGGTTTTGCAGACCTAACTTATTTAACAGAGCAGAATCTAATTCATTAGTTTTTGTCCAGCAGAGGGAGCTCAAACAAGCCTTGTCCTCAAAACCATAGCTGGCCCATCAGTAAAAGAAGCCAAACGTTGCAGTGTTGTTTCGCTGTTGGCAATCTAAAGCCAATCGGTCCCATGCTGACTAACACAGCCCCAGAATATTCCAAAAAAATGAACACAATCTGGAGTGTGTAGTTCTAGGGGTTTGTACAGTGCTCTTAAATGTCTTTTTTATTTTTGTTCCAGGAAACACTCTGAGTTGTCAGAGTTGAATGTGAAAGTTCTGGAAGCCCTGGATCTGTACAACAAGCTCATGAACGAGGCTCCCTTCTACACGTCGTACTCCAAAATGCAGCAACAGTATCCGCACGCCTCAACCATGGGCATGCAGGTGAGGAAATGAAACTAAATCTGTCCAACTCATCAATGTTTGATGAGCAGAGACCTCAGGGTGTGTGTCTGCTTCACTGTGGCTTTTAGGATTGGTCAAAGTTGCTGATCTCTGAGCTCTTCCTGCCAATCACGATACAAGTGCCTGAATCTGATATTATCATACAAGAGCCTTGTTTGGTCAAGGTTGAAATCCTTTTGTTAGACCAGACTCCATTCAGTAATTAAACTTTTTTTTTTATCATGTAATTATAATTAAAAGTACAAATAGTGCAGAAATCCCTTTGACCAATCATTTTGGGTTTTTTTTCTGATAGTTTATCTTTTCTCTCTGACACTCCTGTTTCTCTAGTGCAGTTTTTCCCAACCTTTTCTGAGCCACGGCACATCTATATCATCAGGAACGGCACACCACCAAACACAAATCTGACAAAAAGTAAATGTAATGAAATATAGTGATCTCTCTAGTTTAAATGTACTAAAAATGCACTCCTGCTTAGTTGAAGACAACACTGATATACTGGCAGGAAGAAAGACACTCACAAAGATCTTCGTCAACAGCTCTGATTATCTTTTTTTTTTAGTTTTAATAACCATCTGCTGCCACCTAGCAGAAGAGGATTTAATGTTTCTGCCTGTCACACATTGATGAACAGAGAAAAATAATTTGCGATAAATAAATAATACTTTTGTGACCAATTCGGTGAAATTGGATCGTTTTCCGCGGCACACCTAATGATCTCTAACGGCAGAGGTGTTGGTAATCACTGCTCTAGCAGGACCTGTTTTAGGGCAGAAAAATAGTTCACATCCTAAATTTGGTCTCTGCTCCCAGTGGTGAAAACACAGACTTTGGTGCTCTGTGTCTCTTTTTGACTTTGACTTTTGTTTATACATACAAACTTATTCCTATTTCAACCTTAGACTATAATAATGTCATCTAATGGCAATTGATTTTTTTTAGTCTGTTTTCACTCCATAAATTCCAGCTCTTTATTATCAGTAATCAATAGCGGTGTGTATGTGCAGTAAAGTGGTTTTTTAAAGGTTCCGAGCTTTTATTGTTATCCATCCTGGACACGCATCTGTTTAAAAATGTGCATTTAAGTCGCAAAACTGCCCCCCTCCCCCTCCACCCGGCCCACCGTTACTTTGCATAAATGAGTGTCGACACTGTTTTAACTCCCACTCATGCTGATTGGTTTTATTGATCACCTTTAGGCTTTTAGTGTATTCTCGTTTTTCTCCCCCTTTCCCTCTCTCCTCTTTAAAATGTTTTTTTTTTTTTTTAAACAGCCTTCGCTTCACTGTAACTGTAGGGTTCTGTTTTCTCAGCAATACATGTTTTGTTTTTTTTTTCTTGATGTCATCATACCTCCAGTTACAGGAGAACAGGGGCGCAAAGGAAGTGCAGGTTGATTATGAGCAATTAAAAAAATAAATATATATAAATATATATTTAAATATAATTATCATGTTTAATAGTGACATTACATATACCGTACTACTGCACTGTAAGAATTTAATCATATTGTGTCATACAGCTACATTCATTTGACCAGGACCCCAATATAAAATATAAATAAAGAGTATTTTCATTTTATATTGCGTAAATACATATATTTAATGTCACGCTTACTTAAAATACAAAAATAATGCAATTTAGGTAGATCACTTTAGCCTGTTCATTGGAATATTAGCTCCCAAGACCAAAACGGGCAGACACCCCTAAAGTAGAAGAATGGATGTCTTCACTGAGCAACGCAGACTCCAGTTGGCTGCCCTTGTTTCCTTGTTCTACTGTTTGTCAAAGTTAGCTTTCTGCAGACCAAAGTTAAATTCAGTCCCATGTTGGTCTCACTTGTGCATTGACCCAAATTCGGTAAGAAAAAAAAATCTCTTATTTTAGTGCAAAGTCGGGGGAAACAAAGTGGAAGAGTTGCAATCTGTCTAAAGAACTGTAACAAGGCTGCTGGTACATTCAAATATAGGACATTGTTTATTGTTAGTAAGTATAAATATAGAAATGTTTGTCTGTCCAGTTTCCTGGAGCTGACTTTGGGGAGGAATTGAGGTTCTCATTCTGTCTTGATTTTTTTTTTTTTAAGGGTTACCTAGGACACTCTGCTGCTGCTCCCTACATGCCTCCAGCCATGCCCCAGGTACCTTCTATCCAACAATACAGTCTGCCCAGTGACCAGCCTGCACCACTGCACTCACTGCCCCCCAATGTCTCAGTTCCGCCCAACGGCCAAGCTCCTCAGCCCCCATACATGAGGTAAGACAGCAGCCCAGCTACCAGAGAAACATAGCCCAAATAGTTCAAATTAATCTTTACAAAAAACATTGGCTTATTTTACTCTGACTAATCTTAAAGTGACAAACTCAACTAATTCAAAATGGCTGAAAATTACCAAAAAATCTGGACAGTCTATAAGCTCTAAGCTCAAGATTAATGTTAATTGATGTTTGTAATATAGTGTACTACACGTGTGCTTTAGATGCAGCAAAGACAAATACAATAGAAGTACAATTATTAACTTGTCATTAAATGGCATTTTAGAAGAATATATTCACCGTTATCAATATATTTGCTTATTAAAGGCCGGTCTGTGGAATGTGTGTAACAATTGCATTCAGACAAATAAGTAGAAATATTAATAACATGTCTCTTTGGTAATCAGTAGGGACATGCATATAAAATAGTGGAGGTAAATATGATAAAGAGTGTAAATAAGAAAAAATATTAATTATTATATCACTCTTTTACATTTAGCACTAACAATAATTATATATATATTATATATTTTATGTATATGTAAATATATATGAATATATACACTTATGTGTAAAAAAAAAAAATTTGTACTATATTGAACCCATATTTGGGAAATTGTTGTGTTAGCATGCTGTTAACAGGCTGCCCCCAGCAGGCACCAAGCATGTGGTTCCTCTGGGAATTGAACCAAGGATTGTCTGCTCTCTGCTCCAGAGGCAGGCGTGCTAACTGCTACACTATAGAACCGACCGATGTTTGAATATGTATATATATTTATGTATATAGAAAAATGTTTTAACTAGTAAATTGCTTCATTAAAAGAATGGGCGCATGACTAGTTTAAAGTACTTGTCTTATATTTAAAGTCTAAAGAGTTTGTCACTACGATAAAGTTCCACCAGAACGTGTCCAGGTTTTGAGGCCCAGCCTCCGTAGTTCCCATGGTAAGTTTCCTGTCGCTGCTCTGTTCACAGCAGTGGCATCAACACTCAGTACATGAACCAGGCTGCGGGAGCTTCTTACCCTGCCCAGGGGGGCGTGGCCATAGACATGGCCACCTATCACAACGCTACCATTCCTTCCATGACATACCCTGGTGCTGCTCCTCTTCACCAGGCTCCGCAGCATCAGCAGCAGCATCAGCAGCAACAGCAGCAGCAGCAGGCGGCCTATTATCCACAACCTCTGCTGTAGAAATCCTCCATCCTCACACCTGACACTAAAATACTCACTTCTGATATTTCAGACGCTCACTGTCCATTTGTTCGGCTTCGAAACGTGTCTGTGTGTGTGCGATTGTTCATCAAGGACCATTCCTGTCCAGCTGGACACCAGCTGGACAGAACGCACCCTGTCTGCGTTCAAATAACTAACTGTGTGTGTGTGTGTGTGTAAGTCAGTTGTGTCTGTAACACCAGCCATCTGCTCATTTCCTGGTTGGCTGAAAGAGGAAGCGTGCTTTGTCTTTTTCCATAAACGTAACAAACCGATGCTCTTCAGTTAAGTCACAGATTCAAGGAATTGCACCTTTACACACGTCCTCACACTTTACTCAGAATCGACTGTAGGCGACGTGTATCGTCAACAGCGGCGAAAAGTCCCGTTAACACTAAGGTCCGAAGCTATTTTTACGTCAGCGCTCAGCGTCCCACTTTCTCTTAATTAGGATGACTTGTGTTCGAGGTTCCAT
>NC_024322.1:2169557-2221993 GCF_000523025.1 Cynoglossus semilaevis | reverse complement strand
AGGGCGTATTTTTCAGGTACATGGTCCATCTGTATGTCACCCACGTGGGCCGCATCCATCAGACCTTTTGGCAGGCGGCGACAACATGGGGCCGCTCTGACCTACTTTGAAAACATCTGTCTGAGGTAGACCTTAATCTGGGACACTGTTGGAGCCCCAATAATCTGAATCTAGATCAGTGCAGTTATATTCATACCTCGGATTTAAAGGGCGTGTTCTCCTTTTTTGGGAACTCGGTTGTGTTCTAACCAGGTCATTCCGCACTAATCTTTTAAATCTGCTGCGTTCAGCGGCTCTTAAGCCAGTGGTGGGGTTGTGAGTCACAAAAGTGGGGTCCAAAGATGATTGCTATTGAATTTCAATTTTTTATTTTTTTTTACCTTCATATGAACCCAGACATTTTTCTTTTCACAAACCTGAAATTATTTTTTTTTTGCGGAAGAAGGAATAGACAAAGACTGTGATTACGTGGGAATCCGCAGTAGAGCTGGAGATGATCACTGTTCTAACGCGACAGCACAAGGTCAGGGCCGCGTTTCTTCATCGTTCTTCTTCTTCTTCTTCTTCTTTTTCTTCACCAGCATTGATAACGGCCGCGGCTTGTCTGCTCTCTCAAGCCACGCATCCGTGTCGATGGCTCACACATCGCTTATGAACCCAAGTTATATTTATATATATGTATATATATATATTAGTGTATGTGTGTGCATCTGTGTGTCTGGGGCCCTGCTTATCTCGATCAACGGTGAGTTTGGCAGAAAGAAACCGATCGTACGTACATAAGGTCTACTTTAAGTGTCAGTGGATCTGGTAGAGACGCCCGCTGACTGACGGTGTTGACGCCGCTGCGCACACTCCCTGCTCAGAGATGCGGCTGTCAGGTTGTCACGGTGACGTCGGCCGTCCCTTTAAAGCATCCTAAAGGGGATCGATGTCTCCCCCTCCCCCCACCCGTCTCAAGGAGGCGTCGCGCGATTGACATTTCTACGGGCTCGACTCCGTCTGCTTTTGCTTTCCCCGGCCTCTGCGATTGACATTTCTACGGGCTCGACTCTGCTTTCGCTTTCCCCGGCCTCCGATATTAATGTAAATGTTTTCAGTAAAAGACTGTTCGTGTGGAGAAACAGGGGGCGACTGGATGTTTTTAAATTTGCTGTGGGAACTCCTTGGGATTTTCAAGGAGCATCTTCAGATTCATTGCATGAATGCAAGATAACTTTATCCAGATCTCTCTTTATTCCCCCTTTTCACAGCCTCATATCAAAGGCACTGTACAGAATATTGGATGTAAAAAACAAACAAACAAACAAACTGGTTTTGTCAGTGACAGTGATGTTGCACCTTAGCTTTATAAAATTTTTTTTTTTTTTATTACCACTGGATGCCTTGTTTCTCTGTCCAAAAGAAGACAAATCACGAGGACATGTGAAAAGTTGGAAGAAGTCATTTTAGTCTCTGAATCCGCTGGGTGAATAATAAGAAAAAACAAATGTATAATTCTGTATATTTAGAGATATTCGATGGGAAAGTTTCTTTATCCAGGGTTTTAAAAAGAACGTGCTTTTGTAACAGAGCAAACTTATAAATATTCTTTGGGAATAAAAGAGAAAATGTAAGAGGCTTTTGTGATTTTTCATAAAATGGATGTTAATTTGTGGCTCCTGTCGGTTGCGACAAACACCGTCGTCGTCGGTACAGTCGTCTTTTGTCATTTCTCCGTCATTTTTCTGTTGATGCCTTGATGTAATTACACTAAGACAGTTAAAAAGGAGCAGGACTAAAATAGAAACGGGCGGCCTGCTGATACTCTGCTGTTTCCATCTGTGCAGTCGGAATAATGTCAGTGTTTCCCAGAAGACATGAGCAGTTAATTAACCACTCCTCTGTTCGTTACCTTTCAGAGAATCAGTCCCACTGGAAATGACAAGGTTTTTTTTTTGGTTTTTTTTTTATGTAAATTTTGAAAAATCGTTAGGTAGTAACAACTCGATCCAATGGGGTTAAACATGATTTTTATGTAAAAAAATAGATCTAACAGAACAAGGTGTTCTCTTTGCACATGTCTAGTCTGTCTGCAATCACAGACAGCCAAGCTGTTACTGAGCCTGACTGTGTGTTCAGGCAGCGACTTTTTTTTTTTTTTTTTTTTCCCCTTCAGTCTCATCTCTGTCATCGTGTATAAAAATATCGTGCTTGCACAGCCAGTCGCACGCGCGTTTTCATCAGTCTCCTCTGATCGTGGTTCTGGCCCGTTGTACTGCAGTCTGATTTCAAAATCGAGGTGAAGATCTGCCTCTCAGTCTCCTCTGATCGTGGTTCTGGCCTAGTCTACTGCAGTCTGAATTCGAAGTTGAGGTGAAGATCTGCCTGCTTGTCTGTGATGTTTGCCTAACAACCAAGCAAACAACACTCAGGCAGCAGACGAATGAATAACTGCACGTTATTCAGTTCAACTTCACACTGAGGGCGAAAAAGACTCAAAGGAAGACGGCTCTTCCTTTCAGATGAGCTAAACTCGCCCTGGTTTCAGTTGCGTTGCACTTGTAAGGATATTTTGAGGATGTTGTGAGCAGAAAAGCACAGAAAAAAATGCTATTTTTGTCTTGCCTGTTAATAGTTCGGTTATGTTCACAGATCTGTAGCCAGTAGGACAAATCAGGTGACCAAAATGTCTTTTTCGTTTTGTATCCTTCGTTTTTCAACTACCGAGATTACCCTGAAATATTTACAATTACGATATATATATTTCGAGTAAATTTAGTTTGTATTTATTAAACGTTTTGCCTCAACGAACACTTAGATAAAAACAACACATCGGGAAATAAAAATACATGTTATACTGTATCAGATATAATTATGACAGAATCAGAATTTGTATTTTTTTTATATATTTATGTACTGTATATATTAGCTTATTATAGACATGGCTGAGTAATAATTTGTTATTTGCCATAGAATGCTGTGTACTGTAGATGCTGCGTTTGTGTGCTCCGTGTTGCCTGCGGACGCAGCATCACTTCTCCCATCAGCACCACTAAGCTGTGACGGTGATGGGAGGAGGGGCAGGAGCATCAGCAGGGGGAGGGGCCTCGGTCAGAATGTGCCAAGGCTTCGTCCTCGCAGCACAGATCTGCAGCAGATGCAGGACGGGACAGGTCGCTATGTACCTCCTCCTCCTCTTCCTCTTCCTCTTCGTCCTCTTCTGCTGCGTTTGTGTGTGCGTGTGTGTTTGTGTGTGTGATACGGAGCAAAGCTGGAGCCCGCGGTCCACCGGTCACTGCTGCAGGAGAAACAGCAGCATCAGCAGTTCCCGCATCACTTGGAGCAGCAGTGGAGCGGCGGCAACGAGCGGCAGCCTCCCCCCTGGACGGACGAACTGGCCGAAATGTCCCGACACATCTACACCAGACACGGGATAGGAGAGGGACTGCAGAAGACCGCCGTGTTTCAGGTAGAGCAGATGAACGCACCTTTATTTATTTAATTTGTCTCTTGCTCGTTATCACCTCATCTCTGATTTTCACACCTGTTTTTTTTTTTTTTCATTTTTTATTTCAACCTCATCTCTGAAACTCGTCTGCCCCTACTTTACTCCCCCATCTTTGCGCTTACGCCACTTTTCTCCCACTCCGTCCCCCCTCTCCTACTTACCTTTGGTCTTTCCGTCTTCCATCTCCTCCTCTTTTTTTTCCTCTTCCTTCCTTCTCTTATCTTCCCCCTTATCTTTTCCTTCCAGCTTTTTTCTATCTTCCCGTACTTAATCATTTCACAGCTGTCATCTGCTCTCTCCCTCTCTGTTTCCTCTGTTTTCCTCTTTCCTCACCTTTCTACTTATCCACTCTTGCCCTCTTCATCTTCTTCTTCAGCATTTCATCTCCTCCCTTTCCTCCCTCTCCCACTCTCCCATCTTCACAGCACATCTCAGTTGAAGTTACAGAGTTTCTCTCCTCACCTCTCTCCCTCTCTCTCTCTCTCATCTGTCCGTTGTCCAATCATCAGAGCTAATGATCCTGTGGAGCTCTTCCCATCATCGCTCACTCCGACCCAGTTTCTACGAGTGCGGTTCATTTAAAAAAAAAAAAAAAAAAGAAGAAATTAATTAATGAAAGTTTGAATTATTAAAACACGGTCTGATGATCGAGCTGCTGCTGAGACACCGGGACAGAAAGGAAATCGGTTCTGTCACTCATTTCCGTCCTGTTTAAATCTTAATGTTACCTCAACGCAGCAGAAGACGAAAACTGAAGAGAACTGGAATTAGATTTAATCTAACATGTAATGAAGTAAACATGCAGGTATATTTATATATTTCACAGATAACTGCATGTCTTTACATCCGTGGAGGAAGCTGCTCAGATTCTAAATCAGAGCTTATTATTGCTCGTACGTCCCAGTGGTAGAGAGAGCAAATGTTGTAGAACTGTTTAAATACAGTATTGAACTGAGATTCAGCTCCGACGGTCACTCTTGACCTTGTAGTTTCGGAGCCGAAGCAGTCCCGTCTTCAGCTTGGGGCCCGTCTGTGGTGTAGCTATCGGAGGATCGGGCTCGTTATCAGAGATCAGATCACACGTTCAAATATGGTGTGTGGAGCAGCCGCTACGTTCTCTCGCTTCCCGGGCGCTCCTGAAAGCATTCGCTGCTCCCTGGGGGTGGTCTTGAGTGCAGAGGACAGATATTGGTGTCCTCGTATGTGCACAACGACCAATAAAGCTGATTCTCCTTCGACGGTCAGAGGTCACAGGAGGTCATGACCTTTCCGCATCTCCACATAGAGACGTCCATACTCCCTTCCGCTTCTTTTCCTGCCTGGCGGCTCTATCTCCAGCGTTCTTTGTCCAACGACACACGTTCACCCGTCTCAGTACTACAATACTGTAGTATTCAGTACAAAAAAATGCCATAAATAAATACGTCATCTCTGTGTGTGTGTGTGTGTGTTTTTGTGATGGACAGACAAATAGAGGGACCTACTCCAGACGCAGCCGACTGAAACGATCTGACGGCAGCACCACGTCCACCAGCTTCATCCTCAGACAGGTAGGTTCACTTCCTTCAGATGTCTCGATCAGACAGGTAGGTTCACTTCCTTCAGAAAAAGTAGCGATCTCCGATATCTCGATGCCTCGATGTTCCAAAATTGTCCTCTAGCGGCTGTCAGTGTGAAAATAACAAACATGTGAAATTATATATTTTTATGTACGAGTCGCAAACCCATTCCAAAGGATGAAAAAAAATGGTACTGTATTTTTAAACAATAATGTGGTTTCATACAATTTATAGCCCCACCTGCAGGAAAACAAGGGGAGCTACATACTGAATGATAACAGAGCCTGTGTCTGTATCTGAAAGTCTTTCGTAGACAAAATGTAACACAACCTCCTGAGGTCAAAATCAGTGTCTAATTTTGTATCTTTTTGACATGGTGGCGCTCTTCTGCTCCCCACTCATGTATAAATCATCAGACACATGCGAGGCAGGGCCCCTCTGCTGCATCTGCCCTAAAAAGAAATTGGCGCTCTGAAGCAGATGCAGATCACTTTCCTACATTGAGTCGTGTTCTGTGGTTCAGCTCGCCGTAGCGGTGACTCGCCGTTCGTGTTGACGTCCTGCTAACAAGTTACCAAGGGAACGGAGGCTCCAGAGGCCACAGTGCGACACACAATCCAGGCCTGGCTCCTCATTGGCTGCTTTGTTCTCTGCCCCATCCTTCCTCTTCACTTCCTCTCATCCTCCACTCTCCGTCCTCAGAGCCTGACCTCCGGGCGGCCTCTGCCTTGCACCACGTGTCCACCTCTATCTCAGGAGATCAGACGCTCGTGATAAATCCAACTAAATCAGGTCAAAGAGGCGGTTTTTCGTGAGCACGTGGAAAGCTCACAACAAACAGTGGAGGCCTCATGTGGCAGATGTGATTAACGAGAGCAGCGCTGACTCTCTCTATTTCAGTTACTGAAATAACAGAAAATTAATCCTGATTGAAAATCCTCCCCGCGTGTGCAAAGGCATTAATATCTAAATTTGTTTAAATGTATAATTATTTGTACTTTTTTGTTAGATAACACTGATTTACTTGCCAGAACTTCGAAATATTTTAGGTTTAATTGTATATTGACTTTTCTGTAAGTATAAATAATAGATAAATGAATTTTTTTAAAATTTGCCCAATGATACTATTTAATTAAATAACATTTTTCTGTCTTCATTTTTATTTTTTAAAAACAGACCGATATTTAATTTACATCCCTAGCAAGTAAATCTGCTGTACAAGTCTATTCCAGCAGAGGGTGCTGTTGTTCTTTTTTCCAGAGAACAGAAGCCACTGCAGCCCAAGCATTAACGTAATACGATCAATTTTTCATATATTTAGTCGTATTCAAGTAAATTTAAATACATAACGACAACTGAGGCTAACAAGCTTTTGTTTTACACATTTTATTGCATTTTTTCATATTACGGACTAAATAATTTATTACTCCCGTTGTTCGTCTCTCTCTCTCTTGTCTTTCTTGTCCAGCCTTGTGGGACTTTCTCTGAGACAGTGCTCATAAACGGTGTCAAACCTCGTGGTGAAACTCCGTAAATCATCCTGATTGATTTTCTCTGTGATCAGTTTCTGTGTTACAGACATTTATATATGGATTTTTATGGCAGCGCTACGACGGCTCCGTAGTAAATACACGAGCGGCGGCGGCAGTTTTGTGTCAGAAGGTCACTGTGTCGTCACTCAACCCCTCCACTGGGTGTCTCGAGCTGAAGAAACCCAAATGATTTGGATTTACATTAAAGGCGTGTGTTTTACCAAACCCAAATGATTTGGATTTACATTAACGGCATGTGTTTTACCAAAAAAAAAAATCAAATCAGTAAAATTTGTATTTTTATCGCCCAAATTCACGAGGAGCAAAATTTTTAAAAACTAAAATAGAAAAAACAAAAAAACATACTATGTTCTTCTTCTGATTCCCGACAGAAACTCCTGTTCTTCCCCTGCAGGTGGCGCTACACATTTGGTGCAACACAATTAATCTGTATAAATCTAGTCATCTGATTGGTTCAATTATTTTTACACAAGCACCATACCTGTGCTTAACTTTCTGATGATACGTCCATTAGGCTCTATATAGCGCAGAGCTTCTGTACAGAGGTTCTGTACACTTCACACCCGCAACAAAAATTAGCCAAAAACTTATACTTTGCCATATTTTTATTATATATATATATTATATTTATACATACATAGAAACACATACAAAATATATAGAAACTCATTATAAAATATATAAAAATAAATAAATATATGTACATTTTCCAATGCTTATGGATGCAGAGCCAATCAGAAGCAGTCATTTAACTCAGGTCAAATGTGTTTTCTGAATTTGACCTTTATAAATGAGTTGGACTGCTCAAAATTCAATCATTAGGATTGTCAGACAAATGGCTTTTTTTTTCAATTATTCAAATGAAATATTCCCATTTTTCCCTTTTTTTGTTTTGTTTTCACGACCATTAGCGATGCCTCGGCAGCTATTGTGTTCGATGTAGCGTCATGTACCCATTTATCAGTGGAACCCAGTCACACAGTCCAAGGCTGCTGATCATGATGCTCTCAGTCCTCAGCCTTTTATGCCTCTTCCTTCTCCTCTCTAAGTCAGCCCTGACTGGAGGCTCCGTTGGCCAATCGGCAGGCTGCATTGCTCCCCTGTCATCAGCCAGTGTTTGGGGTGGGGGGGGTTGCAGAAGGAGGGGATTGGCTGCCGCTGTGATGTGAGAGCTTTGACGGCAGATGAAATGCCAGCTCTGCTCTGCTGTTCCTCAGGGGTAAAAAAAAAAAGCAGGCTGCCTCATAATGGGAAACGACGCTCGCTCCACTCTCGGGCAATAAGATCCAGATCAGCAGAATCCAGGACCCGCTGAACCACAGGGCCACACCTTCATCTGCTTCATCTTCTTTTGTCTTCTGTTTGACTCCATCTGCTCACCTGCATCTTCATGTGGAGGCAGAATCTGCCGCCGCCGCTGCTGTTGTCACTCCTCTTTCATCTCCATCCAACCATCCTTACATCCAACCATCCATCCATACATCCAACCATCCTTGGTCTCTGGATCTGGACCTGGAGCTAGAACTGGCTGATCCCTTTTTGTCCTAGACGTTTGCTTTGGAAGAGCCGCCTGTTGTGGATACCTACTCCTCCATGTACGATAACTTGTACCTTCATGGATTTGAAGACTCTGAGGCGGTGAGTGGGTCTTGTTCCCTGTGTGGGGTTCTTTTTTTTTTCCTGCAACAACATCCACAGAATGGGTCTAGAGAGAAGCTGAACATGCACTTTTCCCCCAGGGGGAGTTTTAGGGGGTGTTGGGGGAAGGGTGTTTGTGTGTGTGTGTGAGTAAGCACGAGTGTGTGCATGTGTCATAAGTGTCTCCTCCATTTACCAACAGTACAGTTTTTCCTCACTGTAACGCAGTGTTCCTCAGCACCTGCACCTCCAGTGAGGCAGCGACTGACTGTGTTCGTCTACCGTCAATCAACCTGTTAAATATTTCCTCCGTTAATTGACTCATCATTGACTCCATGTCTACATCAGACAGGATGTTCCCGGCTATTTATTTACCTGTTACAAGTGTTCTCAAAAAACCAAAACAACGCTGAACACAGTTGTTCTGGGGAGGTGAAACTGCATGGGCAAACTAAGGCCCGGGGGCCAGATGCGGCCCGTTTGGCTTTTTTATTCTTTAACTTTAGTATTATTTAACTTTTGCAAATTCTATAATTTATTTATATTATCGTTATACTTCTGTCTTTTCCCTGCAATACTCACTTTCCCCAATAGATGGTGTAGAAAATGATTTCATTGAAGTAATTTTAGCATTTTAACCTTTATGCGTGACTTTTACATGTCATTTCTCTTAGTTCACACAAACCCTCCATCTGTCTGCTCCTGACCCGGCCCCCCTGTTCAAGTTTAGGACAATTGTGGCCCGTGAGCCAAAAGTTTGCCCACGCCTGGGTTATATCCCGGCCCTCCCTGTTCAAGATTAGGACAATTGTGGCCCACGAGCCTGGGTTAGATGTACACATGTAAAAATTATTATTTTTTTAAACTGTCTAATGTTTCAAAACACATCTAAAGTACATTAATAGGCTGCTAATTTAAAATTATTCTTTACCTTGTAACAAAAACATACAGACAAATGATAAATTATTTTAATTATATCACTAAAAAAAATACAAAATAAAGTTGGATTGGCAATAGTAATAAAAAAATACTTAGGAATTTTCAAAATAAAGTTAACATTTACCACTGGTACACAGCTAATAAAATATGTCAAAGAAAGTCCTCATGCCTTAAAAACGTGATGGTAACATCAGTAATTACTAGTATAAAAATGTTTTAATGTTACAAAAGTTGTCAATCTTTTATTTATACTTGAAAAATGAGTCGCAAAATTTAAAAAAATGCTGTAAAAAGTTAGCAAAATGTCACAATTGGGCAAAACAAATCGCATCAAAATTAACGTTGTAATTTATTTCATTCAATTTGGTTCATAACATTATTTTGTAATATCAACCTGGAATGTAGTATAATACCAAGAGCTATCAAATGTAGCATGTGTACTCATATACATTTTGTAATTAAATCCGATTAAATTATTTATTGGACGAACGCCGTGCCCTATGTAGCTAATATTTCCAGTGTCTCCACCACTGACTTCTCAGTGCTTTATCAGGGGCCGATGGTGGGGTCACCATGGAGAGTTTGAGCTTCACCAGCGCACCTCAGGCTGAAAATACCATCTCGACGCCAGGCTCGTGTTTGCGGGGGTTTAAATTCCCAGCTAGCATCTGACCAGCTTAGCTTAGCACCAAATAGGAAATAAGGAGGATTAACCGGTCGACAAAAGTGGTCAGTGGTTTTCGATTATTTTCTGTCATGCGCCCCCTTGGGGACAGAAACATTTTCACGCACCACCACCACACCCCCTCTGACCCACACCCCCATGAATTGGAATACTATTAAGTATCTGATAACATGTATACTTTTATCTGTACAAATCACCGTATGAAGTGACTGGAGGCTTCTTATCATTCAAGCATTACAGCAGTGGTCCACTTGTGTCCAGTGTGTCATATTCCATTGGAAGGCCCTCACGTCCCCCCGGCACATCACCGCGCCCCCCAGGGGGGCCCGCCCCACTGTTTGAGAAGTACTGCATTAACTAAAAACAATTCATTCATCATTGTTTATAAACAAAACCGTATGCACTAACATTGTAGTTGATTTTCCTGATTTTAGAACTCCATGGATGATGCTTTAAAAACATCAACCATCATCATCTTCTTCATCAACATCAGTTGTGTTCAGCAGAGAACAGGTTCCTGTTACTGTTTCCCTCGTCCAGCTCACGTTCCGTAGACGTACGATACCTACACACAGCCTTTGTCACAGGGAGGAGGAACCTAATTAGTGACGTGTGTCCGTTGGATAAAAATGTGTCAGAGTAGCAGGAAAATCAATAGCTGCGGCTGAGTGGAGAGGAGGAGGTTCAGTACGGGAGGGTGGAGGAAATCCCACTGAGCCACAATCTGTCAGGACCTACCTATAACTCCAGCTGACATCCCTGCTGCTGCAGCCTGCATGTTAAAGGCACAGAGGAGTCTTTTAGCCACGGTGCAGCTTTGGCTCAGAGACTTGTAAAAGCATGGTTTACAGCAGGGGGGGGGGGCTAAACATACAGCCCGTGGGCCAAAACTGGCCCGCCAGGGCAGTGGTTCTCCAACTTTTTTTTACTCCGTACCACCTGAGAAAACATTGATCTCTCTGAGTACTACCATGATGACCAACATTAGAATATAGCAGCGTAGGCTTTATGTTGGAGATGGACAGACGTCTTGGTGCGCAGCTGTGGGCGTAGCGTCTTTTGGATCAGGAAGGTCCTTCGTTAGAGGAAGACGATTGATGATTTTGTTGGTTCGTTGACGTCGCAGAGGATAAACTTTTCGACATCAACAAATATGGATCTCAAAAGATCTAAGAGCTTCTCAGGTCCGCTCAACATCCGACACAGACGTTCTGGACTCTCACTCTGCCTGTGGGTTGTTATCAGGACTTGGCTTGACTCTGGGGGACCATGGTCGGACCAGAGAACTAACAGCTGTTATTAGCAGCTTCCTGGGAAAGCTATCAGTTCATTCCAGGTAATCGAGAAACGTCTCCTCGCGTGTGACACCAATATCTTCATTATGGACTAGTATTTGGGAGTTCATAGCCTGAGGATCTTCATGTCCGGAGGTTCTGATCGGCCTCCCTCTGGTCTCCAGGTTGGAGACGGAGACAAGGTTTTAGCCTGGATCTGTCATCTGTCTCCTGGTTCTGACAGCAGAGCAGGTCAGAGGAGGAAGACGGGGCTGTGGCGTCTGAGCCGATAAGACTGGAGTGTGATGTGATGGAGTCAAGACTGAGCACTTAACACACACACACACAGATAATGAGTGATGGAGTCAAGACTGAGCACTTAACGCACACGCACACACACAGATAATGGGCACACACACAAGTCACTGAGAGTGTTTGTGTGTGTGTGTGTTCAAAGGAGACAGACGGGTGATGGCGTCTGGCGTTTGGTTAGTTACTTTTTAGGTTGTCCTATTTTGGTGGATGAGATAGTCCAGACGGTTTTGTTTGTGGAACGCAAATTCACAAAACAGAAACTAGAGGTGTACACAGTCATTGTCAATGTTTATACAATGTACAATAATAGTGAGTTGGTTTTTTTTTTTGGTCAGTTTCATGGTTGTTTGTGTGGCCGTTTACTGTGATGACACCTGAACGCCTTTGTGGTATAGGTAACATAATTACCTCTAAATAACTATAAGTTAGTTTTTTCCCCCTTTGATTTCATGCAAATAAGTACAATTATATTAGAAAATATTAATATATACAATATATTTATATACAACATCACAAAATATGTGTGCATTTTCTACTTCCAAAATTCATCATGGGGGCCGGAATGAACCACCTAGTGGGCCGGTTTTGGTCCTCGGGCCATATGTTTGACACCCCTGATTTAATGGTTGTTTTTAGTAATACTTTTTTTTTGGGTCTACTAATTGTTGAAATGGTGATTGGATATCTGGTTTGTTGACTGCTCAGTCAGTTGGTTCAGTGGTCTTTAGTGGTCTTTTTTTTTTTTTCTCCGGGTCTTTGGCTTGAATAGATGGATGGTTAACTGGTTAACTGGTTAACTGGAGGGTGGGTTGGTTGGTTTAAGAAGTAATTTATCTACAGTGGTACAACATATATATATACATATATATGTATATATGTATATATATATGTATATATATACATATATTTGTATATATGTATATATATATGTATATATATACATAT
The DNA here is from genome assembly GCF_000523025.1 of Cynoglossus semilaevis. NCBI lineage: Eukaryota > Metazoa > Chordata > Actinopteri > Pleuronectiformes > Cynoglossidae > Cynoglossus > Cynoglossus semilaevis. The sequence goes on along the minus strand of NC_024322.1, from coordinate 2,209,595 downwards.
ATATGTATATATATAGATATACATATATATTAGAAGTTAAAATTTTTGAGAATAATTATATTGTCACTGGATACAACTCAAATACATAATACAAAAATACAATAATATTATAAATATTTCTTAATACATTTTAATGTCAGAAGAATATAATCAGTGGCAGTTTGTATTATTCTCCGCTAACATCCAGGACTTGGAGATAAAACCCCTTCTGTTTTTCTTCTTCCAACTCTGTTTCTCTCAGCACTGAGCTGTAGCTTTTTTCCCTCTTCCCTTTTTTCTGTGCACTTATAGATTTTATTTGTAATGAGGCAGTAAATAACAGTTATTTGTTTGGAGGAAAGAGTCCCGTGGCTCTGAGCGGATCATTAGCACAGGCGCCTGGACGCTGTGGACAGAGGACATTAATCCTCACTGTGTCCACTCTGGCACTTTGATTCCACAGACTTACTGCCCTTCAATTCCTCTCTGCCACATTCACCATTTATTTTCATTAAATTATTGATAGATGCTCCAGTATCGGTTCTTTTCTTTTTTTTGTCGCTGACGCTAAAATCCTGTGGTTGCCTCTCAATAATACGTCATTAATCTATCTTTCTTTATTTTCTTTGGAAATGCTAATTGTATCTTGTGTTCAAAGATTGCTCTTTGCAATCGTTATTTAAACAATTAGTGCTGTGTAGGTTAAGATCACATGTGTCAAACAAAAGGCTCGGGGGCCAAATGCGACCCGCCAAGTTGTTCTTTGTGGCCCGCGGGAGCTTAAAAGCATTTAGTAAAGTCCATGCAGCAGAGTTTCTTAACCTTAGAAATTAAAAGCTTTTATAATCAATCACTGTGTCTCACTGCGGCCTGGTACCAAATGACCTATGGACTGGTACTGGTCTGCAAACCAGGGGTTGGGCACCCCTGATCGATACAGTCTTCCCTTTAAAACCGGGCCTTACATACATGGTTCTAGAAGCGGACCTGGGTCCGAAAGGTCGCAGGTTCGAGTCCACCAGCTGTCGTTGCGCTGAGCATGACTGGGCACTTGACTGCCCCCTGCTGACCAAGGTGATGGGTGAACATGATCCCAGGGTAGATTGTATCTGGTCCCCAAACCCCAGGTTGGGTTGCTGTGTCCGTCGACTACACTGCACAACAGTAACGCCAAAAAACGACATTCTGCGTGTGTTTATTTGCACACACACACATCATTTGTGGCAAAGCTAACATGAGAAGGAAAACATGCTTACGAAGGCTTATTAGACATCAGGACCCACACATGATGTATCGCCTCTAAAATCTGCTGTGCTCATCACTTTCTCCTCCTCTGTTCTCCAACAACAACATCCTGTCCAATTACCAGGAGCACGGACTCTCACACAGGAACAGATGATTTATCTGATCAGGATCAGCTGGTTAACATTTACAGTGAAACGCAGTACACTGTAATATAGTAGACAATAGGTGTCCTGTCCTGTCTGCGTCCTGTAGCTTTGTCAGACGTTGAACAAATTGTGCGGATGATTCATGACATCAACTCGTGACCACAAGGTTCTAGTCTTTCAGCCTGTTTTGTTGTGAACAATGTGGAGAAAAATACAGCGTTGTCGGTGTCAAACATACGGCCCGTGGACCGTAACCGGCCATGTCATCTGTCAATTATTTTCTGTCCTGGCTCCCCCTTGCGGACAGAAACATTTTTTTCCCCCGACCCTCACCCCCATAAATTGAAATCCTATTGAGAACCCAATAACATATATATATATATATTTATCTGTACCATCCACTGTATGAGGTGCTGCCACCTAGTGACTGGAGGATTGTCATCATTCAAGCATTACAGCAGTGGTCCACTCGTGTCCAGCGTGCCATATTCCACTAGAAGCCCCTCACGCCCATGAGGGCCCGCCCCACTATTTGAGAACTACTGCGTTAGATGAACATTTGTGCTGAGTCCGGTTTTCCTCAACCTGATTGGCTAAACGTGCTGGACGTCGGACGTCCATCAGGTGACACTGCACGAGACACAAGAAGTCTAATCTGTCCAACCTGATGAGCAGGAGTTGCTCCAATCAGGTGTGTTTTTACAAGTGGATTCTGTGTTGACAGAGCTGCAGTGCATGATTGGGTTTGGTTTTTTTTTTGCGAACCATTGTTGGAGAGATTTATGCTGCCCATCAGTTGTCATCTAAAAACACAAAAAGGTCAAAAAAGCCTCAGATTGTAGTGTGAATCCTAGAGACATGTGTGAAAGCTCACGGATTAGCTGTGTTTACAAATGTTCTAATGTGTGCTTAAGAAGTGTTTAGCCGGGGTTTGGCTAGCATGATTCAGCTGTAGTCTTTGTAACACTTTCCTCGTCCGGTCCTGGCGTGTTTGAGAATTCACATCTGCAGCTGCTCCCAGTGTTGCGCGCCATTGCGGCAGGCAAACACGCGTGTAATTCGATATATCGGGTTTTGTGTTTTGTTCTGCCACACAAAGAAGATACACCGTCACCTGCCTCACTGTCAACATGATACCCACGAGGTCACCGAACAACAAAAAGTTACAATTGACTTCCAGATGCCCGTACTGAGGAAGAGAAGCCTCGACAATGGAACACAGAAAGGACCTCACCTATTTTCTTGGCTCTTTGTTTGACGCCTAACCCGTAAAAACGCCTATAGATATACAGTAGACCTGAAATCAGAAATAAGCATTCAAAAATAGACAAAAACCCCAGCCACTAGGGGGCCTCATTTTAAGTCTTCTCTGTGCCGATTCGATGCGCAGAAAAGTCGGTGAAGGTTGTGCAGGAAGTGCCAAAACAATCGTGCGGATCTAATACCAGATCGGAAACAATCGAAAACGGGCTCGTCGGTTGAAAGAACAGTGAGAACGAGAAGAGAACAGGGAAGGCTGGAGTGTAGAGGAACGACTAAGAACTCTGAATGAACTGTATGAACAGTGACTGGTGAAGGTAGAGAGCTGGCAGACACAGTGGAGAGAGGAACATTAGCTTCTGGACTGTGGTGAAGATTACCAGAGAAGAGATCGATTCCAGAGAATGGTTTCCAGAGTATTGTCATAGATGGAGTAGAGGGTGGGACTCTGAATGTGGTCTGGGCTTACACACCACAAGTTGGATGTCAGATAGAAATGAAAGAGGAATTTGAGAGCATGGGTTCCCAACCCCTGGTCTGAGGACTAGTATTGGTCCGTAGGTCGTTTGGTACGGGTGGGCAGTGAATCCAGTCATATCCTTTACTTTGTTTCAAAACAATAGGTCATTCAGACGCTACGTCTCTAATAAAAGATCTTTTATTTTGAAAATGTAATGATCCTTGAAGTCGTACAGATATGCCCAGGGGTGAGAGTAGTGGTTGGTGAGGGTAACAGGGGTGATGAGGAGTTGCTGGGTAGAAGAAGTTTTACATTAACCTTGTGCATCATCAAAATGCCCCACGACCTGACGAAGACGATGAGTCTCAGGTTCCACATTTTGAATTTCAGTTATGTTTGTCTGTTAAATTTAAAATTTTTTTTTTTTTTCATTTATTCTCTGACTTTCCAACATGTTGGTTGGCTGATGAGACTTGGTTTGATGATTGGCTGGTTAGTTTGTTTGTTGTTAGCTGCTGCTTCTTCATCATCTTTTTTTCCACACATTCCTAACGTTTCCGGTTGTCCTCCAGGGTTCAGCTGATTCCTACACGAGCCGACCGTCAGACTCGGATGTTTCCCTGGAGGAGGAGAAGGAGGGAGGTCGTCAGGAGAAGGAGCAGCAGGCCACCGTCCAGCTGGACAGAGCAAAAGTAAGTTTCAGATGGACATGTAGTGGACCTCTGTGTCCACCAGGCTTCTCAAAGATCGGCAACAATGAGGAGTGGCTTTAGATGATGAATTTATCAATAAATATGAAGCTTGGCCCGTGACTTTGTCACAGTTTTGAATTTTGGCCCACTGTGGATTGGAGTTTGACACCCCTGAGTTAGAGAACCTGATCACATATATATTTTTATCTGTACAAACCACTGTATGAGGTGCTGCCACCTAGTGACTGGAGGCTTGTTATCATTCAAGCATTACAGCAGTGGTCCACTTATGTCCAGTGTGCCATATTCTATTGGAAGCCCTGGCACCTCACTGCGCCCCCTCAGGGGGCCCCGCCCCACTATTTGAGAAGTCCTGGGTTAAAGGCAGAGGACACATTTCGTTGTGTGCAGTGATGAAACGATAATGTTCTTAAAGATATTACATAAGTATGCTGATATGCTAAAATTGATAATACCGATTGGCTAACTCATAGCCATCTGCTAAAACTACAACATCTGCTTAAACTACTTCTTTTTATCTCAAATTGTATCTTTCAGTCCAAATCGGTGGCATTTGCCGTGAGGACTAATGTCAGTTACTGCGGAGCTCTGGATGAAGATGTTCCTGTGGCTGGTACCGGCATCTCCTTCGATGCCAAGGACTTCCTCCACATCAAAGAGGTTCAGTTCCATCACTGTCCAGCAGGGGGCATTGAGTATTTTAGAACCCAGTGGTCCTGGGTTTAAACTCATTTTAATCTCTTTGTTTTATAGAAGTACAATAACGACTGGTGGATTGGCCGTCTGGTGAAGGAAGGCTGTGACATTGGCTTCATTCCGAGTCCGCTGAAGTTGGAGAACATCAGAATCCAGCAGGAGCAGAAGAGAGGACGTTTCCATGGGTGAGTGCAGGAGGAGGAGGGGGGAAACAAAAAGAAAGAAAGAGGAGATGAGGGTAGGGTTTCATTGGACAGATGGCACAGAGTCTGGAACTGGAGCAGTTTGCAAATGTGCAAGAGAGACAAAGAGAGAAAGGCCTCCGTCTGACAAGGTTGACATAAAGGATGTGGAGTTTAGAGTCACTTCTCAGTCATTTTGGTTCATGGACGAAGGAGACGGTTGACTCTTGTCTTCCTTTTTTCATTAAAATAATTATCAGTAATCACTATGAGTGTCACCTTCTCCCAAGTGCTGCTGGTTTCTGGGGGTTTTTTTTTGTGATTATAGTTTCCCACTTTAGCACATGTTTTTCAACCTTTAACACTTTTCTATTTTTTCTTATTTTTTTCTCTGTCTTGTATCACTGCAGCAGTAAGTCCAGTGGCAATTCTTCCTCAAGTCTGGGAGAAATGGTGTCAGGAACATTCAAAGGAAACCCAAACTCTGCAGGTCTGTGAAGTATATGAGACATGAGGAAAATCAACGACCTTTATATAATAGAAACTCAATTTCAGCCGCGGTTTTAGTTCGGTTGCTGTTTATTCACTTCATCCTTTTTCTGTCTTTAGGCAAACAGAAACAGAAAGTGGTGAGTTTTCTTTTTACATTATTGGTTTGCTGGTAGAAAAGATTGTTAGCTGAGAAATAACTTAAGATATAACATTTCTTTTTACCACATTGACTACACCAAAACATAAGCTAGAATTTGAAAATGATCTATTCAAAAGACAAGAAGAAGCTAAATAATACTAAAGAGAAAGCTAATAATAACACAAACTTGACATGGCTACTTGGCTACAGTTTAGCGAAAAAATAAAAGGTTGGACAACAAATAACAAAACATAACCCTAGAGAACTTTAATCTTAGCGGAGGAGAAGACGAAGATGGAGAAGACAAAGAAGGTGTGTGTGTCTGTGCGTGTAAGCTACTAAAAACAGGAGATAACAAAACGTTAGCTTAGACCTAGCTTAGAGACCTAGCTTAGAGCTAATACCAATGATCCTTAGTAAGGCTTTAATTTTTAATTCTTGATTAAAAGCATTTGTTCTATACTAAAATGTTTTCCTTTTGAACTTCTATCTAACTTTAAGTTATTCCTGATTTAGCGCTATGCTAATCTTCTGTCTGCTGCATGTTGTAGAATTGGAAATAACATGATACCGAACAACTTCCCTGTCTGGTGACAGTCTAAGAAGCTGTCTAAGAAGTGAAGTGAAAGCAGAAGTGTGTGACGAAATTTTGTGTTCTAATGCCTCCAGACTGAACACGTTCCTCCCTACGATGTGGTTCCCTCCATGAGACCAGTCGTCCTGGTTGGACCCTCCCTCAAAGGCTACGAGGTATTACCTGCTCCTGTCTCACAACCAAAGCAGATATTTGTCAGAATATATATTGAATAGTAACACAGGGGCCGTGTTCAACACGGACGTGGGAAGCTTCTCCCAGTCTAGCTCTCAGTTCTGGTGTTGCCGTGGTTACATCCTCGTCTCTAAATTGTGTCAGTCGAAAAAAAAAGTAGGGCAGGATTCAAAATAAGACAGAAAATAGGAAGTTTTGTCATACCGTCTTGGTCATTTTCCCCTGATCTGCATCAGTCTGATAGTTCTGTACTGATCATGAGGTAATAAATACAGACTAACTTTCATCCTGATTTAAGTATAATTTTTGTAATTTAATATTTTACTGTTTTGGTTCTCAGTGCCATCCCAGTCACCTGCCTGTACAGAAACAGCCTCATCAATTAAAAATATGAGAAATATAAGAGTAAGATATTTAAAAAAATATTTTAAAAAAAATTAGGGATGCACCGATGCATCATGGGAACCACATGACTCAGGCTCAGCCACTTAATAAAACAAAACATAGAGAAAAAAAACTTAAAATTTGATTTATTTTTCAATTGATTTACATTTACACTTGATGTATTTTTATTTTTCACAAAAAATATTTGTTATCGCTACTGAAAAAAAATCTAATTGATTGACATTTTGTTCATCAGGCTGAAACCATAAAATTAATTTTGTTGGGCAGCGTTAGTCCTGAAAACTTCTTTTTATTGATAAGTTAGTCTGAGAGGGCTTTTAAAAAAAATTCCAAAAAATTCAAATGATCTTAAATATCAACTAAAACTTGTCGTTAAGGGTTGCGTTTGTTTCATAAATTTGTCTGATTGAATTTGTGCTCATTACGTACAATAGTTTAGTGATGTTTCTGTGGCGCAAAAGAGAGAAGAAACAACAAAAAGAAAGACATCGGACCAGAGTTTCACAAGCAGTGCATCCTTAGTTGAAATACTTTCATAACCATTCTAATATATATATATATATATATTTATATGAAGAGAGAGTAACCGTCTGCTTTTGCCACCATCTCTTCTCCACTTCTGCTCTCAGGTGACAGATATGATGCAGAAAGCTCTGTTCGACTTCCTGAAGCACAGGTTTGACGGCAGGTGTGTAGTCACAGCTCAGTAAACGTTAGTCATATTTCACCCACACGTTTGTGTAGTAAACGTTAGTCATATTTCACCCACAGGTTTGTGTTTTGTGTCATATTTGTGGGTTTTTTTGTTTGTGTGGCAGGATATCAATTACCAGGGTAACAGCCGACATATCCTTGGCCAAGAGGTCAGTACTAAACAACCCAAGTAAGAGGGCCATCATTGAGAGATCCAACACGCGCTCCAGCCTTGGTAAAACTTACAGGAAGTTCAGAACTCAATGATGTGCACATCCTGGCTGGACCGGCACCGGAGACTGTGTGTAAACCAATGGACGTAGTAGTCAGGCTGCTGATTGGTCGGTTTTCCAGTTTTGGAATGTAAACAGTAAGACACCGTGCCTGCACCCGTACTGTTAGTGATCAGTCGGAGATATCAGTCACAAAGGGAAGAGTATTTTACTTCTGTGATTACAGCGTTTCTGGCAGGGTGGTATTTTCAATGCAATTTCAAAAATGAACTCAAATTCAAACATCAATCGTCCATTTCTTTTCATGCAGTATTCGCTCCGGTTGGACAGGATGAATATTTCCCACAAACCTTCACGTTCCTCTAGAACACGACTGATTTGTTCCCTTCTCCCTGCTGCTGTTCCTTTTCTTTTCTTTTTTTTTCTAGCCGAGGTCCAGAGTGAGATCGAGAGGATCTTTGAGCTGGCCCGCTCTCTACAGCTGGTGGTGCTGGACGCGGACACCATCAACCACCCTGCACAGCTCATCAAGACCTCATTAGCGCCCATTATTGTCCATGTCAAGGTGTCCTCACCCAAGGTAGGGGTTATCGCTAATATTTTTACTCCTGAGATTTTGTACAGTACTACAAATGAGGTAATGTGTCGGTGAGGTTTGGAATTTCCAGCAGACGTGTTAAAACTCGCCCCACTTTCAATTTCACTCCGACAAGGGTGCAAGTGTGCAGTAGTAGCTGGAATGCTGATGTAAAAACCTCTGTGATTCCCAGAAGACGATGTAGTAAACCTGTGTGTGTGCGGTTTGTTTTCAGTGTCTTGTCGTCACCCGTCTGTTTACTCTGCGTGTGTGTTTCCCACAGGTTCTGCAGCGGCTGATCAAATCCAGAGGGAAATCTCAAAGCAAACACCTGAACGTTCAGCTGGTTGCAGCCGAAAAGCTGTCACAGTGTCCCTCTGTGAGTCAACAAAACGTGAAAACTCAGCTTTTTAGAAAAATCACACGGCACCTGCGGAATAGTCACGATTAATCGTGATCGATTGCGATCACAGTTTATCAGGATAATTGGGTTTTTTCCTGTATTTTCTTGGGGCGGAAAGATACTATATACCTCTCTCACCAAGAAATGTAATCAAAGAAATTAGTTAGCATGATTAGGATGTTAAATTTGACAGCGCCAACGACAAGTGTTAGCTAGTTTAGGGCTGACTGTTTACGCTTGGTATCAAATTACAGCCGTTGCGCATCAGATCTGGTTTTACCTGCCCTGTTTTCAGATTGATCGAATTAGGGCTGGCTCTCCGTACAAAAACACTTTGTACAACGCAGCAGTTCATAGCAAGATCCGTATGAAATACGTTTTGTGATAAATAAGAAATTAGATTACATATAATATATAAATGGCATATTAAGGAGCGTAGTGAGCTGTATATATTTGATACCTTTTTGTGAAGCCTAGTCTGCCTTACTTTGTATAGTAAATAAATCAGTATGAACGTTGACTATATATGTGTATATATGTATGTATATATGTACATATATGTATATATGTGTATGTATATATGTGTATATGTATATATATATGTGTATATGTATATAAATATATGTATATATATATATTTATATATATATATTGTGTAACTCTTAACTTTGTTATATAGTTTTTCAGTAGGACGTTTCAATTACAATTCTAATGTTAAAACTACAAATACAATTGACTCGCCTTGACCTATGGATATTTTCGGAACCTACCGCAATACAAACAAAATACTAATTGTCGTAATTGTTGTAATTTACACTGAACTCGTAAGGCAAATATCGAAATCACTCGTCAATTTGTCGGCCCTCCTGTACGACCGCAGGAAATGTTTGACATCATCCTGGATGAGAACCAGTTGGAGGACGCCTGTGAACATCTGGCAGAGTATCTGGAAGCCTATTGGCGAGCTACGCACACGTCCCTCACCACGCCGCTCAACCCGCTGCTGGGACGCAACCTGGGCTCCACGGCTCTGTCACCGTATCCTGCTGCCATTCAGGTACACGTAGTACTTTAAAACAGAAATATACAGTATAAATATACTGTGTATATATATTAGTAAACAAAACCTATCATTTTGAAGTTAAATCTGTGGAAGTGGAAGTGGAAGTTTAGTATTTGCTGATCTGGCAGCAGCTACTGATTCTTTATTCCTCTTTCCAACAGGCCCAAAGAAACCGGAACAGCAACCATACGACGACAGACCATTCGGCCGTGGAACGTCGCAGCCTGATGCCCGCCGATGAGAACTACCATAACAACGAGCGCGTGAGAAAGAATCGGAATCGTCTGTCGTCCGGGTCACAGCAGAGCCGGGACCACTCGCCTCTGATGGAGGAGGACTTCCAGGACCCTTACCAGGACTCTTACAAGCCTCATCGTAACCGGGGGTCACCTGGAGGCTACAGCCAGGAGTCCAGACACAGGCTTTAAGCTCTAACTGTCATCTGAGGTGTGTCCTTCTCTGAAGAACCACCGTGATCCCTGGGAGCTGAAGCGGCTTTACTGTATCATGATAAAACGAACTACACTCATTCAGACTGAGTATTGACGTGTAGACCCTCATATTTCCTCCGGTCTTTAGCTAAATGGACATTTGAACGAAGAAGAAATAAAAAAAACTGAGTGTAGCGCAGGACCAGACGAGGGAAAAATGAAACTGGAGCTGCTGTGTAAATGTCCCAAGTGTGAGTGAAGATTACTTCAGAAACCCAGCCCACCATCACAGCTGTTACAGGTAGCAAGCAGGAAGAAGTCCAAGTCCAAAGCCAGAAAGCAGGAGCATCCAGCACGGGTGGAGATCAGGACGGCGGAGCCTGTTTGCACGCAATCCGGAGCTGATGGAAGCAAAATTTAATTTCTCTTTAATGATTCTCTTGTTTGATTTGTCACTGCCCTCCGGTGTGAGCTTCATCGAAACTAGATTCGCAGACAGAAATGCAACACGACATGTAGCTCCTTGTGCGTGTTCAGTCGTTCCACCTCTTTGTCATAACCGTATCAACGCAGGAATATAGAAAAAAAAATCAGATCACTGCTGATGCTTGTGTGTGTTTTTTTTTGTTTTTGTTTTTTTTTAATTAATTTATTTCAAAGCTCCAAAGCTCAGGACGGAGATGTAGCGTTAATGTTCTGTCCCATCTAATGGGGGTTTGGTTGTGTAAATTTGTTTTGGAAGATGTCATGATTTAGGTGTCACAAAAAAAAAAGCAGTCAAAGAGATAGTTGAGTTTATTTAAAGTGTGGTTTTATGAGCCTGACAAAAATGTGGGCAGTAAACTGATTTTTTTTTTTCTTTTGAGGACAGGAAAAAAAATATAAAATTTGACATTTAGGAGCTTTTTTAATACTATATATTTATATGCTCAAGTGAACCTTGTGAAAAAATAGCATTCTGTGATTAACCATAACTTCTAATGGGGGCGGGGGTACAAAAAAAAAATTGGTTTCACGTCTGACAGTGCTATTTTGTAGTAAGATCATTTGCTCAAAAAGTATTCTTAAAATATTGCTAAATATTGATAATAGTTTTCTGTGTCTGCCACATCCCACTACGCCATACAACCACACTTTTAAAAAAATTCTGAACTATCCCTTTAATAACAAATCCTCAGGATACACTGGAATGATTGTGCCTGCACGAAAATTCATATGTAATGCGATGATCAGCTAGTGTTGTCAAGTCAAGCGAGCATCATTTTCAAAGGATTTTACCGAATTACTTCTACTGAGAGCTTCCATTTGTAAATACTGTCACATAAAAAAAACAAAGTGAAATTTGAAATTTTAATTGAATGAAAACTTTTTTTTTTTTTTTTTTTTTTTAGTTTTTGCACATGCCTTCCGACGGTCAGCCAGAAAAAAAAATCTAAGAGTCATAGAGTAATGTTAGCAGAAGAAGAATAGCAGCTGTTAATAGTTTAATTTTAGGTCAGTAGAAAATAACATAGAAAGCAATTGGCAGGACAGTGCTGCGTTATTAGTCTTGTTTAAATATAGAACAGCTCCTTGCAAACCAGTTTTTAATTAGAAGGAGTCACAGTCACACATCAACTTTAAGTGACATGGTCTTTTAGCTTTGGAAACGTTCATTTTCTTAGTCCTATGCTCTTATGCTCTGATCTTAGTGACTTGTTTTTAAAGGAACTTGGACAAAGAGACTCATGTTCTTAGTTGCCACATACAGTAGCGTTATAGTGTTGTTGTTTATAAAAAAAAAAAACCCTCTGCAGAATAAGCTATAAATAAAAAGGAAAACATAAAACTGCCTGTGAGAGAATGATGCATATTGACTTGAAGTTTGTGTGCACTGTGTCATTTTACAACTGTAACTAATAAACTGCCCTGATGCTGTTGTATTGATCACACTTGTTATTGTTGCAAACACTTTTGAGCAAACACTTTTTTTTTTTTACCATTTGCTTCCATATTTCTATAATAGCAACTATTTTAGTTTAGTCTATTATACAATAGATAGGTGGGACACAATAATAACCACAAAAAACAAATAAAAATGCATTCATTGTAAATTAACAGCAATTTACATTATATATTTAAATTATATATAATTTAAATTATATATAAACACTATGTGTCTGTATATACTGTATATATAGTTTATATGTATATATATGTAAATATATATTCAATACAACAGGTCAGAAGTATTAACACCAAATATTATTTAATGCATTAAATACAAAAGCAGAAACAGTATAATACAAAAATACAGTATAATTTACAAATAATTATTTCAATTTAAGGACAATTCCCAGGCTTCTAAAGATTAAAAATATTGATGGTTCCATATGTCCAAACACCACCTGGATAATCTGGCTGTCCATACACTCGTGCTTATTTACTTTCAATTGATGGTTCCATATGTCCAAACACCAACTGGATAATCTGGCTGTCCATACACTCACAAAAACTCCCCTTTTACTTTATTAATATCAATTTACTTCCGTTCTAAGAAATGATGTGGGTACTACTGTACCCGTTTGACAGACTTCAGTGGCTTCACAATTAGCGGAAAAGCTCTGTCCAGTTTCTATGCGAAGTCAATGCGGAATGTTGCATATTAATATAACCCAGTGTTTACTTTTTAAAGTTGGCTTGAGTCAAGTTAATTTGACTTTGTAATTAATTTTCAATATTTATTTAGCCAAAAATTACCTAAAAGTTGCTGCTCTGCCGAAGTGTAGACCAGTGTTACGGCGCATGTGCAGGTTTGACAGCTAAACGAGCGGAGCTTTAACTGCACGGACAGCTGATGTCAGTCAGCGGTTAAGTGTTTCGTTTTTCTTTAGATTCTTGGAGTCAAAAAAGACTGTCCTGGTTAATTACGTGTCTTGTTGAAGAGATATGGACGCCATTTACGCATAAAAGTATGGCGATAGTACGTACGTGCGTTGAAAAGTCGTCGTTTTGCGGAGTTAGCGAGCTAGCCGGCTAGGCTAGGCTATGCTAAATTAGTTTGTATCCTTGTGAGCCTGGAACGACGAAAGAACGTGTTGACAGCCATGGGGATACTATTCACAAAACTATGGAGGCTTTTTAATCACCAAGGTAAGAGTAAATGCAACGAATAAGATACGATGGAAACGTAGAGGTGAATTGGACACAATGGTGAGAGAAGGCCGCTGATAAAGACGGTTTATTTCTACAGTCGATCGTTTTAGAGTGACTTCTTACGCTTGACAAGTGACAACAAGCCCGGTTTTATCAAAGGACATCGTAATATTCAATGTGTACTCTGTTACGTTGCCTTCTTTTGGTATTCAGTATTTACCTCCCTTGTGTTTTAGGACAAATGTAACCCTTATTCACCACAATATTTCATTTATTTTTCTCAACGATGCGGCAGTTATTTTTCTACCTCAAAATGCTCATAATTCACCATAAAATCGCAGTTATTTTTCTACCTCAAAATGCTCACAATTCACCATAAAATCGCCAAAATAAATTTGTAAATGTTTTTAATACATTTAAATAAATCTGCTAGTCCAGATAGATACATGTCAGGATGTTAACAGTGACAACCCCTAAATGTCCATAACTTCAAATAAAATACAGTAAAAAAAAAAACAACATAAAAAAACAAAAACGCACAAACAAAAAAGTCCAAAGTGTAAAAAGAAATAAAGTAAAAGTAAAACCTATCAAACCACTGTTGGACCAGTAAGCACCATAAAAATGACTTAAAACCTAATTGCTTTATGACCTATACCTCAGTTTAATAAAGGAGCTCAACAATCTTAGATTTTTTGCCTTATTATCTATTGATCTCCACCCATTTCTCAACTTCAAATCTACACTCTTTATTTGATCAGTTTTGCCTAGGACTGTTATATTCTTAGTGACAGCATTTTATTAATTGTGAAAGAAGAAACTGCATACTCTTCATTCCAATTGTTAATTACTTGCACATCTCTTTTAGCAGTGCAATGTGGCACTACTGTAATTATTAAACAATAGATTACACTGGAAAAAAATGTAAATTCATTGACAATTACAAATTACAGTGAAATTGCATGTAACAAACTAAATGAAGTTATATAAAAAGGACAACATTTTTTCCCCCAAATTCACACCACAAGTAGTTTAATCTCTGGTGAAACCGTTCCTGGGTCTGCTCCTTGATGTTCTTGAGTCAGTAAACAGTTTATCACTTTAAAGGCTCCACTCACGGATTACAGTGAAGTCGGCCACATCAGCAGAAAAACGCTGGAGTGAATAGCCATCAGTGAACGACTCCAGGCTGAGTCACACTGACACCGTGTTCATCACATTTCCTTATCGTTTGATAGGAACGCAGTTGGACAGGTATTAACTATTACCCACAATCTCAGTGGTCAATGGTGTGAATGTTAATTATTATGATAGCTCAAATGTCTTTTTCAATTGTTCCTTAATGCAGTGACCGTAGAGATTAGCAAACAGATTATTGTCAAATTAAATGTCAAATAACCGTGTCTGTCAACACCAGCTCAACATTTGAGATAAGCACTGTAAGACTTTCCATCTTTCAGATTCTTCTCTGTGACTGGTCTTAGATGCTGCAGTAGCTTGTATTTCATAAATCATTGCTTAAAAGAGATTGTTAGTTTAGTGTTCATTTGCAGTAAAGATAGGCTCAACTAACTGTGCATGTCACGAAGGAAAATAAAATGTCACTTTGTGTACTTTTCTGTAGTTGCAAAAGATCACGATCAAAAACTAATTCTAGAAAAAGAAATGTCTCTGGGGTCGCCAGAAATTTGTTAGGGCCACAAGCCAAAAAAGGTTGGGAACCATTGTGCTGAGGCTTTTTTCTTTTTGAACAGATCCATTAGGTAAACCACCCTTTGTAAATGATCTCAGTAGCGACACTGTCAATACCACAACACCGTCTCAGTGAGGCTGCATGTGTGAAACTATTATTGTATTTGTTTTTCAAACAAGTACAATTAAAAAAAAAGAAAAAAGGGCGTGCTATGGTTTCAACTGCTCAATGCCGTGCCACACCAAATGCATCTTTAGAACAGATTGAAAAGATGACTTGCCAGAGTCTCAGCCCATGTAGTAATGTTACTGTGTCTTCTGGGCATTGTCTCAAAGGTGTGTCAAATGTTTTTGCAGAGCACAAAGTTATTATTGTTGGCCTGGACAATGCTGGCAAGACCACAATTCTTTATCAGTTGTAAGTATACAAATACAGTTTTTGCAATCGTCTTTGTTCCGACGTGCTTAATTTAATCATATGTTTTTTTTAATCTTTCGTCTCATTTTTGAACGTTGTAGTTCTATGAACGAGGTGGTGCACACTTCTCCCACGATTGGCAGCAATGTGGAGGAGATTGTCGTGAACAATACTCATTTCCTTATGTGGGACATCGGAGGTCAGGAGTCTCTGAGGTCCTCATGGAATACGTATTACACAAACACAGAGGTGAGAGGTATTTTGTCTTACTGAATGCTTTTTTTTTTCTGCTACAGGATCTCATGTGACAATTTTTTCCACAACATTTTACTTGTTTAACTTGTTGAGAGGTTGTGGTCAGACTTCATTGCAGTTAACGGTTAATTTAATCGTTGTTTTTTGTTTTGTTTTTTTTTTACTTTCCTTTTTCCTGCTTAGTTTGTAATCGTGGTGGTGGACAGCACAGACAGAGAAAGGATCTCTGTGACCAAGGAGGAACTCTATAGGATGTTGGCACACGAAGTAAGTACTGCGATCAAAGACCAGTAATAATCCATGCAACAAAAGTCTCTCACAGGTACTCGCATATATGTATATTTATTAAAGCACAAAAAGCACGTCAGCATCATATATCAATTTGAAGATCCGCAGGGAGTAATTGTATTCTGTTGCAAGTACTGTCTAATATTACAATACACACCTGACTTTAATTTCGCACAGACGCAATGGAGGGCGGTACAGGCGGCACAAAAATACTCATGCTAATTGGATTACTTTTTCTTCATTTTTAAAAATGTTTTGTTTAATGCCAGGTAAAATAGGCTTAACATTGTTCACATTTGCTTACTCACATTTTTCATAGACAATGAGTTTTAACATAACTGCAGCAGTTTCATTTGAACAATTCATTTGCTTACTCACATTTTTCATAGACTAGTGATGCAACATACAAACCAGGCTTGAGATATTACCTATGATACTAACTGCTGTTGCGTGACAAGAAATTGCACAGGCCCATTACATCATACTGTTCCTTTAAATGAAGTTCTGCCAAAACAGAGGATGACCCGTTGATGAATTGATTACCATGACCTGATGGCTCAGAAAATATCTGTTTGCCATATAATTGATTGATTTGCCATAAACTTCAAAATAGCTGCGTATTGTATTGCTCCCATAACCTGAATCAACTCAAATGTGTACAGTAAATGTGTTATTATATCAATGAGTTTTAACCTAACTGCAGCAGTTTCATTTGAACGATCGCCCAACACTGTCTATCACTCTAATGGTTTTCTCATGTCTTGTTTTCTCTCATTTTCCCTCCAGGATTTAAGAAAGGCAGGACTTTTGGTTTTTGCCAACAAACAGGACGTGAAAGGCTGCATGTCTGTAGCTGAGATTTCACAAAGCCTTCAACTTACCTCTGTTAAAGACCACCAGTGGCACATTCAGGCCTGCTGTGCCCTGACTGGGGAGGGGTGAGAAACGGGTTTAATACTCAGTTTGATTTATCTTTGCATTAAAAAACAAATTATTACCAGAAAATGTCGATTTAGTTGACTGTTTTTCTTAGTTGATGAATCAGACAATATAATGGTGTAGTGGTTTTGGTCATTGAGTGAAGAGCCAGTCAAGTCAAGTGGTTAGGGATTATGTAGCAGTCTAATTTCCTGGGTGAAGAAGCTTCTCCCCATTCCGTATGTGTGGGCAGTGATGCTGCGGAACCTTCTCCCTGAGGGCAGCAAAGAGAAGAGTGCATGGAAGGGATGTGTAGTGTCCCTGATACTGCTCATGGCTTTGTACAGGCATCGGCTGTTGAAAAGGTCTGTGAGGGAGGGAAGAGAGGCCCCGGTGATTTTTATTTTCTGCCCTCCTCATAATTCTCTGCAGGCCCTTTTGTGCTGTGATGGTGCTGCTGAAGATGCTCTCAGTTGCCCCCTCTGTAGAATGTTGTCAGGATAGAGGTTAGGAGATGGGCTTTCCTCAGCTTCCTCATATAGTACATATATCCTGCTGGGGTTTTTTTTAGTGATACGTGTCGTGTTCAGAGTCCACGTGAGATTGTCTGTGATGTGTACACCCAGAAACTTTGCACTCTTGTCTATTACTGTTGCAAGGTTGTTGAGGCAGAGTGGAGTTTGTGTGGAGAGAGTGTGTGTGTGTGGGGAGACTGTCTGAAGTCAATGACCAGTTCTGTCCAGTTTTGTCCACAGTGAGACCAAAATTAAGAAAAAACGTTAATATGTTAAGAAATGTGTTTCATTTATCTAATGGTTGTCGACTAATCGTTGATTAGAAATGCATTGCTGCAGTAATCAAAACTCGTCAAATTCTTAACATTAACCATCTTGTCTGTGCAAACAAATGCAGTGATTGTATAAACCTGGTTTTAACTGGTTTCTGTTCCTCTCTCTTTTTTCATGACCACTGTCCATTACGATCTTCCCAATCTGCTGTTTAACGTCCAGGTTGTGCCAGGGTCTGGAGTGGATGATGTCACGATTACGTGTGAGATGATGACCTTTGGCTTTGACCAGAAGTGGCCCTCCAAGTTCTCTCTTTTTCCCCCTCTATATTTGCCTCCACCTACGAACTTGAAATTGGGAAAACGTTTGGGTGAAGCCAGTGGACATTACCCGTTAATCTGTCCTAGAAGGGCAACTGATGGGTATTTTCTTCAGTGATAATTTATTTTACAAATGTGACTTTTGAGCAACACAAAACAATGTGACCTTTTAGGAGGACATGGAAGTGAAAGAGACTCTTTATTTAAAACAAATTCCTGCACGGTTTCCTTTTGACAAAAAAAAACAAAACAAAACAAAACACACGGGGCAGTGTTGACCTGCGATTTGTGTTTGACCTGGATATACATGGACTTACTCTTCAGCTGTATGAGAATCTGCCCATTGTGGCCTTTCAGTATTGCCGGACTGGCTGTGGCAATTGTTATTGCCCCCTCTCCTGTATGTACGGTACAGTATTCTCTTTTAACGGTGCCTACAGCTGAACGTTCAAGCCGCAAAGGCTGATGGCGACTGAAACATGCAGTACAGAGGGACAAATCACAATGACCCTCTGCCCATCAGTTTCTGTAAATAATCAGTGAAAATAAAAGTGTTTTTATCTGTTTCAGGGGAATTTCTGTCTCTAAGGAGTTAGTGTTTTTCCCCCCCATGATTGTTGTGCTACTTGTCTTCTTTACAAAGGTCTTTGTAACTTTAGAAATACGTTTCTTCTTCAAAGGTCATTGTTTATTGATGACAAAACAAAACAAAAAAATAGTTCAGAAAGATATTACATTTCTGAACACCATCCACCCATGATACAACATCCCGTTACCGGAACATGGACAAACATGACCAAAAAAACAATGTGAATAGACAGAGTACAAAGGCAAAGAATTATAATGATTATTAAAGAAATCCGATAAGTAATACATAATTAAGAAATAAATAATTATAAAGTAAAATAAAAACATAAGTAAAGGAGAAAAATAGGGGGAGTGTGCACTTTTCAAAAATATTGCGGGTTTCTCCAAAAAATAGAAACTTGAAATTAGTTTGTAGTGCCACCATTAGGGGGCAGAGTCTCACATTTGTTGCGGAGACGGCAGCTTTAATAAGAGGAGAGGGAGGATCAGTCAGAAGATGTAAATTAATTGTATATTATTTCTCAGGGCAGCTTACGTATAGGAACTTTTCAAGGTGTTATTGTAAATTCCCATTGTGGGAATAATAAAGAACTTCTTAATCTTAATTCTATTTATTACTTTTTTATGTTCTAAAATAAAAAACGCCAGCCAAGTCTTCTCTGTTGGCCTAAACAGTATCCGTATCAGTGACTTATTTTTCAATATATTTATCTTAAACATTTCTAAAATAATACAGAGCAGTTTGTTCTAATTATTTAATCGTTTTTCTGTTGGTTGCACTGTTTCCAGTCGCAAATACTAAAGTTTTGTATCCAATCATATTTCAGCCTCGTGTTTCCGGGGTGAAGGAAATCTGCCCTGAGACCCTCAGAATGGAAATTCTTTACCGGTTAAAGAACTCAAAATCTGATTGGTTAGGATTTAACCAATCAGTTGGCAACACTAGGCTTTCTGGCAGGCCCGCCATTACGATGGCGAATTTGGGTGATTTGTTTGGATAGTCGAATAACACACTCTAGCTAATAACGTCGATAGTCTTTTCTGCGTCTACTGCTTCTTTAAAGCGGACATTACCAGCCTGAAGCGAAGTAAAACATATAAATAAATATAAATATAAATAAATACGACATGACAGACTCAGCATTAGCATGGAAAGAGTTAGAAAAGGACTTGTTGCAACGGACGGATAATCTGTATAACAAAGCAATTGAACTCAACTTGAGGAAAGAGGTAATGATGGATTTTGTGTACAAATAATCTCAAGTTTTGGTGAGTAAAATACATTTTTTATTTTTTTGAACGATATTTTGCTTTTATTACATTCTTATTGGTACTTTGTGATGTAATTTATGTCGTAGCTGTGTCTGAAATGAGCCTCATGAGTTTGTTGCATTAGTAATGGCGTCTTTATGTCGCCACGAGTTATCATGAATTTTTAAAAAATATATTTTCAAAGGTTCCAATTCCTACTGTACATATACTTGCAACACTTTTAATAACGTCCAGTCATTAAAGTTAAAGTTACTAAGCTAACTAAGCAAACATAGAAACAAATTCTTTTTTAGGTGAGCTGCTAAAGCACTGATTCTCAAACCCTTTTGGTTATTCCCTATTTTAAATTCATGAAACTAATACTGAGTTCAAAAAGGAGAAAATAGAAGCACAGTTGTTCCAGTAACCCCGAACCTTGAAAATTCCCTTCTGATTGTTGGGCCCCACCTGCCATGTCTCTGTTCCCCAGCAAGGCCCGCCCCACACTTTAAGAAGCATTTTGCTAAAACAAGACAAGTTCAGGAATGTAAATATTAACAGCAAGCAAAATAAGTATATTGTTACACAAAATACAGGATATGTCTCAAAATTTAAATATAGGTTATATTAGGTATCATATTTAATTAGAATTGGAATTAGAGAAGTAAAATTGTGAGTTACCTGCCACACACATTTAAAGAATTTGACCGTTGCATTTAACCTATCCAGTACACATTCTTAGTGTTCTGTATAAGAGGCTCAAACCATTTGATAATTGTAATGATTTGCTGCACTTCATGTTGTTTGAGAAAAAACACTTGGTATGTTGACTTGCTGTGTGATTCAGACACCAATCTCAGGTGGTATTAAAAGAGCCTTTGTTTGGCAACATGTAAATACCTAAACAAAATACCTTTTACCCTGGTCTAAGAATAATCGTGTATCTAGAGAGCTAAACAAAGAAGTAGGTAAAAACATTCCTCAGAGATTAAGGTTCTCTTTATTCAACTAAATCTGCTGTTGCTGCAGATTTGTTGGCTGCATTGTGTGTGAAAATTCTATTCTAATTATTCACACTACAACTATAGTCTTTAATTTGAGACCAATAATGGACACCTCTGGGAAGGTCAGGTCAAGAGTGTTTTCTCCCCAACAGCTGATCATGTACTATGATGCTAGACAGTTGAAATGGTTTCTTTTAGGAACCCTTACCTCACTGGAATTCATTGCTTTGGTGTTCGTGGGATAAAACTGACACTTGGCAGTGCTGTTGTTGTTGTGATGGTGGTAGTGTTGGGTGTGTTTCCAGCAGCTGTTGTGTTCTGCTCTCACAGGTCATCAGTCATTTTTTCCAGTGACTAAGCATCATATGAAAGCAGCTGAATTCAGATATCTTGTAATATCTGGGATATTTTGTCCTCATAGGTTATGAGTGTTTCATAACCTATAAATATATATTTTTTTAAGACAAAATATACAAAATATTATTTTTTTTATTTGTATGATATAAGAGATATAAGATAATTTACAGTACCTCTCGAAGTAAAATGATCCGGTTTCTACAGGAATAATGAATTAATATATAAACTGTATCTGTATTATTGGGTGGTATGTTTTGTATTTGCATTATGCGATTTGGTTTCCTCTCTTCATCTCTCAGAGATGCTTAATGATTCAGCATGTTAACCAAGCTGCGGTATAACAAGGTCACAGTCAGCTACAAACCATAGAAAAAGTAGGAGTACTTAGATAAATAAGTAAAGTAAGATACACAGATGACAAAGCTGCCACAAAAACTTTACAAAACAGTCAACGAATTAAATCTAATCCGCAAAAGAACAAATTTAACACCATAACATAGTGAATTAAATTGCTAATTTCAGGTTACAGTTTTACAGTTACAGTAAATTACAGCAATTACAGATATGAGGGGATCGACATACGAGTGCTGTTAATGTCTTGTGTTGTTCCTGGTCTTTTTAAACCATTTTCTGTGGTGCATGATGGCTCTGTGGGAGCAGCCAAAGTTTTGTTGTATCCCTCTGGTACAATGACAATAAAGTCAATTCTATTCTTTACATAAAAACAGACACGGACAGGGGTTGAACAGTGCTAGGATCATCGCCTACCATGCAGCAGGTCATGGGTTTGAATCCACCTACGGCATTGGTATTCAAGGTTGCATGTGAATTGATGTTGCTAATGACCAGTCATTCAGGACATCACAGAGCGGACGCCCAGGCTGGGTTGAGTAGAGTGAGTCGATCAACTGCTGCTGTCCATCAACCGTCTGCTTCTGGCTTATGAGTAAGAGTAAATATATGACATAGCACAGAGGTACTGTAGAGACTAGAGAGGACTGTTTTTTCTACAAAGATAACTCAGTTTAAATTTGAATGCAATTTTGACCATTTATTCATCTTCTGAGCTTAATCCATTGTAAGGTTGTGGGGAAGGTGTGGGAGGAGGGGCTGAAGTAAGGCCTGCCAGTCATCAAGTCAAGGCGGGGTACACTCTGGATTATGGTCTTCAAAATGTATTATTTTTTCAAATTGTAGGAAACTCCTTTATAGAGGACCAATTCTTGTCTTTAGAAATTTATGAATCTATTTTAATGGTTTTGTATTTTTTTTTCTACCTCACAGCTCTTCTATTCGAAATTGACCTGGTTCTTCTTGACAGGACATTCATTGGTCAGTTCAGGGGTAGCTGACAGATGACCTCAACAGATATGGAACGTGCTGCTCTCACCAGACCTTTAGCTGTAGCTAACATTCTCTCCTTAAGGGATCAAATTCAGACCCGTAGACTTGTTCTAACCCACTTTCAAACCAAGCTCTATTAACCCCAATCATATTCCCTCTGGTTGAGGTTGTCTCAGCTGGAGTTTGCTTTTATTTTCCTCAGTCTACCAACACTTGTTCCCCACTGCCTTCCTCAAAACTCTACCGCTGATGCATTGGCCTCAACAGGTGCTCTTTTCTGAGAGGATCACTTAGGTATATTTAGATTTTGTAACCTGAGAGTGCCAGCCTGTGATTGGCTGCAGCGAGCACATGATAACCTGGGTAGAAACCTCGGCTGTGAGCTATCGCCCAGCGTTTCTCTGGAGGGAAGCTGGGGAGGCTTTGGTGGCTTGGGAGACCATTTAAACTTTAAGTTAACTGGTAAGCAAAAAGGAAAAGGCAATTAAAGCACACACATATCTCGTTTTCCTAAATCCTGCATGGCTTTCCGTCTCTTTGGACTTCTATCATCTTCATTCTCTGCTGCCAACTGGAATCTGAGAGGATCTATGACAGAGGAATTAGGATGGTGAAGTTTCTACTGGTCTGTGATGGAGTAACCAAAAGACCCAGAAGTTCAAGATTCCAACAAGAGCCAACTCTGCCATTCCTTTGTATATACCTGATTTTGCAGCAGCAGCAGCAGAGGGAGCAGCGGCAGCAAGGCCTTTTCGCTTCCAATTCCAAAATCTGAGCACCTTAGTTCTTACTAAGTCCTTCTATATTCCTTCCTCTTGTCTTTTTTAAATACAGTTTCATTAAATTTAACAAAATTTCATTCAAGTGCTAAAAAAAGAGAGTTAGTATGCCATCCTATATTTAACCTGCAGCCTCAGAAGGCATTGACTCCCCATTTGCTAAACAGAGCCAGCCAATCGGGCCGTGGCATTAGCTTACATGTCAAATAGCTGAAGCGCTGTTGGGCAGCTGTCGTGAGCCGTCAGCCAGGAGGCACCGTTTTTTTTTTTCCGACTGTGTTGTGGCAAGTTAAGAAGGAGGTTGAGGAGGAGGGGCGGTGGCCTTAGGCAGATTCAAAGGCAGAGGCCCGTTTTATTGAATTCCCCGACATACCTTATTGTCATCAACATATTAGGGCTTGCATTACATTGCAGTTTATGTGAGAATTTCTTTTTTTTACATTTTCTATTATCACTTTGTTTAGGACTGGGGTAAATCTTAAAGTTGGACTAACAGTGTGTGACCCCAGTGGATGGCAAGTCAGGTCTCCTTACTGTCAGCAAATACTGCAGGAATCTTTTGCTGGTATGACATACGTTCATTGGTTCAAAATCAGTGTGTTATTTTTGCTACATTATTATTGTAACATTAAAACTCATTTGATTTCAATGGGGATTTTTTACATATACTTATTATTCTTTAGCAGTGAATCATAAAAGACTGTCTTCTTTTTCTCTATTTCCTTTGACTCATGATCACATCTGTGCTTTTACATAGAAACCCCCTTAACACCGTCTGAAAATGACGGAATATGTGGAGTATGAGGAATATGTGGAGTATGAGGAAGAGGAAGAAGAGGGAGAGGAAGTGGAGTATATTGAGGAGGTAAGTAAATGTACATTCACGTTTAGAAAACAAAAAACAAAAAAACAGCCAGTCATTTCTTTTCCCTTTTTTCCAACTGGAGGTTGAACGTAATAACTTACCTATGAATAGTTGGTCAAGTGATGACCACGGCTTCAGTCAGCAGTTTACGGAGCTGGTTTTTGCTGCAAGATCCTGTTTCATTCAGAATCTATTCAAGGGCTGAAGCAAACTGTTAATAAAACTGATGAAAAACATAAATCAGAATATCTGTGAAGAATAGCTTTTTTTTTGCAGTGTTATGAGGCTCCCACAGTAATATTAATGGTGTTCTTGTGACGTAAACATGGCACAGTTGACATGGGCAGCATACTGTTACATACATTTTGGGCGTGTGCCAGTATGAGAACAACACCAGTTTGACTGAGGTGACCTGTTGAACCTCATACTTCCAATATTACAAGTTTTCTTTTTTTTTTAGATTTTCTAGTCAGTCTCTTTTTAATGTATGACTTACTGTGCTGTTGAATGTCTCCATGCCAGTGTCCAATGGAAGAGTGAAAACAGAAGGCTCACATCTTAATCCTTTATTTCCTGGTGAAATAGGATTAAGGCTTGCCTTGTATACCTTCATCATTAGAGCTCGTATCTTATAGGGGAGTCTTAATGACTTTTTTTTTTTTTGCATTACTTACTAACGGATGATTCCTGTTGATCATTTAACTCCCATATAACATAGGAGCTATTTCCGCACTGATTTACGATCTTTAATGCAAAGATGTAAATCATCTAGGAGGTGGGGTTACTAGGACAGAAGTACAATACACTCTGGTTTCACTAACACTTTCATCTACACTGTGGAGAAATCTCTATTGAGCAAATAAGTAAGAAGGCTTCACATCGGGTCTACAGAATGGTGAGAAACATAACTGTTAATGTCAGATGTAAAATAAGACTTATATGTCTTAAAACAACTATCCAAATTAGGACTTATTTGTTGTTTAATATTACATAACTGAATGTTTAAAAAGCTGGAATTGATTTTTTTTTTATATTGACTTAGATAACTGAATGTTTAAAAAGCTGGAATTTTTTTTTTATATTGATTTAAAAATGATTGAAGTAGGTCATAAAGGGGGTGGAGTGTAGAGTTCTCTGTCTGGCATTCAGACAAATTTAGAAGTGGACATCTATGGCACATTGGCAGAGGGATGGAGGGGAAGAGGGAGAAGGAAAGAGAGTGGGAGAGGCCAGTGCTGTAAATCACACTCCAAATGTGTTAACCTCACAGTGCTAGAAATCTGTCTAGGAGAGGAGTTTGTACAGTAAGAAGCACTAACCACAGTTGTAGAGTAGTTTTATAATGCAGCGTCTGTGTTTCTATGGTTCTCTCCTGTCTGATCGACCCAGATGTTGAAGCCTCTTACAAATGTTGATACAAAATGATTGAGATGTTCTTTCTGTCAGCTCTGGTTTCTCTGAGAAATGTGGTAGAAATGAAGGGCATCGTAGGAATCTCACCTGGGAGTAGTTTATATTCATTACCCACAACCCTGTATCACTGTTCACGTTTGACTTTACCATGTGTCTGAGTGAGGATAAGTGCAGTTCAGGCAGGCTGTAAGTTAGACGTGCTATTTCTGGAGCAATATGTGCTATGTGTGCGAACACTGCGGTGTGAGCTGCTTAATGAGAAAAGCATGTAAAATTAAGATAAAGTAAAATTTAAATTCACAAATATCTCCCGTTCATGTTCTCAATTCAGCAGTACCTTGTAACATAGAAACGTTAAGAAAATATAAAATATAATACCCACAGACCGAAAATTTCCATTGTAATGAAGCCAAGAAAGCATAGAGCTACTAAGGAGTGATGTTGTTAGGTGCAAAACAGATTGAATTCAGTCCACAGAACTGTTTGGTACTTCTAAAATCCAAAATTTGCAAAATTGGTTTCAAATTTTAAATATTTTTTTTTTTGTTAAAACATGTTGTAAAACTTAAATAGTTGCATTCAAGGAAAACATATATGTAACATAAAATGTTTGAATGCAGCCTGGTTGTAGAAAACCAGAGGAACCAAAAGCCTGCTTGCAGCGTAACTAGGGTTCCCACTCTGTGCAGGACGCCTCAGCATCTTACAAATCTTGCACTTACTTTGTATTTTATTTATACATTTTTAATTTCTTATGGTTTTGAGAAAGTCAGACTTGCTGTCTCACGACAGAATTGAAGTCCGTGAAGCTACATGCATGGGTTAATCACAGGTTCACAAGTTGGCATCGTTTTAACACTTTATGCTGGAAGCAACCAATAGAGGAGAAAGTGCAGCTTTAGTCAGGATCGTGAAAGTCTATCTCATTGGGTGAAGCCAATGCAGAAAGAGTATTGCAATTTTTGTGCAGCAAAATATGACATATATGGAGCAAATACGTGTATACGGCATATGTGCTTACGTTATATATTTTATTATTATTATTTAAGATGTAGATACATCTTACATCTGTATGTAATGATTTGAAGTTTAGACTCATCAAATAAAACATAAAACATCTTTTAGACTTTATTCTGTTAGTATCGGAGTCTGAGTGACCTATTGTTTTGAGAAATTGAATTTTTAAGTAAATTCATGGTGTTCCACTGCGGCCCGGTACCAAATGACCTACAGACTGGCACTGGTCCCCAGACTCCTGACGTTAACCATTCTGTCATTAACCTGAAAACGTTTAGTCTAAATAAACTACCAATACTCGACCCAAGCCCAGTGACGGGTGAAGGTGTCTATAAAAAAGGCATCTGGTGTAAAAAAGAAAAAGGTTGCCCCTTGTTTTGACATAAGGTGTTATCACCATACATTCATCTGCTGTGTCAACCCCAGAAAGGCATCACAGCTTTTACCTTTTTCTAGTGTATTGTGCATGTGTTAATTATTTCAATATATTATGTATAGACTTTATTCTGTTAGTATCGGAGTCCGAATGACCTATTGCTTTGAAATATTGAATTTTTTTTTAAGTAAATTCATGGTGTTCCACTGCGGCCTGGAACTAAATGACCTACAGACTGTCACCGGCCCCTGTTATTTAACCATTCTGTCATTAACCTTAAAACGTCAAAATTACCTCAAAATAAACTACCAATGCTCGACCCAAACCCAGTGACGGGTGAAGGTGGCTATAAAAAAGGCATCTGGTGTAAAAAAAGGTTGCCCCTTGTTTTTACATAAGGTATTATCACCATGCATTCATCTGCTGTGTCAACCCCAGAAAGGCATCACAGCTTTTACCTTTTTCTAGTGTATTGTGCATGTGTTAATTATTCCAACTGATGCATGTTAATAAGCAGGGCATTGCTTAAAATTTTCAATATATTATGTGTCAACAGCACTACAAAGGCTAAAACACAAGCCTTTTAGCTAACTGTTTTTATTAATGATCAATGAATAATGGAATTAGTGTCTGTCAGGCCTGATAATTGAGAAACCATATAAAGTTAGCGTAACAAATGCTGTTTGATTTTTATGGAGCCCACTTTCAATGTTAATGTTGTGACAGTCATCTTCATTTAATTGTGGCAGCCAAAATTGTAATTATGATTATAGTTGATTAATTGTGCAGCGCTATCTCTCACTTACTGTAAGCTGCGGTACCTGGGAAGTAGTTTTACATGCAGTACTACTCCAGGCCAGCAGGGTTAGGGTTAGGGTCTTGTTGCTCAAGGCGTACTGTGCTATATTGGTGTCATTAAATGTTCAGTAAAACAAAAATGGAGTCAATCTTAGCTATCAACAGGCGAATGCGATAGTTCGCCAGATTATCAATCTACTTCCCTATTCACCGTGTTTCTGGGTTTGGGAGGAAGTCGGAGAACATGCAAACTCCATACAGAAAGACCAAACTTTGCGCACCAGTGATTTTCTTTGCCCTATTGAATTTGTATCTCAGACACAAAGAAATAGAAATGTTCTCTATGCCAGTGGTTAAAAGATTAATCACCTAGGCTGTAGAACAAGTACAAAAAATCTTTAAAAAAAATTAAAAATAAGTCTTTAAGCATGACTTTTAAATGTCGTTTATCTTAGTTCACACGAAAGCTCCATCTATCTGCTCCTGACCCGGCCCCCTTGTTCAATTTTAGGACAGTTGTGGCTCGGGAGTCAGAACGTTTGCTCACATCTAACTTATCGCTATTGTTTTATGGATGGGGTAAATGCAGTAGAAAAATTATTTTAGTACAAAGCCAAAGCGTCTTGCCTAGTGAAGCTTGGCATCAAAACCCTGACCTTCCAGATAAAGGTTAACCTGACTAGCCAAGTCTTTTGAGTGTCATATACTTTAATGAATTAATTTAAGGGTACTTTAATAAAGCATACAAGCAGGCTAAATAAACCTGTTAAAAATAAACCCTCTCCTGTCTGCATGGTGAAACCTTACAGTTGGTGGTGGTAATAGAGAGATCTTTTTAAAAAACCAGCAGAGAGAGCTGAGAGCTGTGGTTGGACAGACAAACGGATTATAAGGCTGTGTTAATGTGCAACACGCTGTGGCAACAGATAACAGGAACAACAGGTGTGGAAATGACAAATAAAAATAGAATTAGTGTCACGTCAGTTTTTGGTGTCTATTGACTATTTATAGCGGATTTAGAGCGATCAGGCTCGCGTTTCACCGTTACTTCTTCCTCTGTGCAATGACTTCATTAGACTGCAGTTACTGTCACTATTACAGAACATAGAACCCTGAGACTAGTGTTAACAAGTGGTGTGTGCCAGAGCTGTAGAAAAATCAACCTCAATGCAACAGAATTTCTGTCATGTTTCTCCCATATCATGCTGTGGCAGTTTTGAACCCCCAGAGTTTGTGTGTGTGTGTGTCTATATTTGTAATATGTTGAGCAGATAACAACCACGGGGACTGTCACTACTGAGCAATCCACTCAGTTCCACCAGGTAAAAGAAACAGCAACTCCTGCTCGTGTAGAACAACTGTTTAGCATCTGCATGAGCTTTAAATATTGTTCAGTTTTAGCCGTATAAAATTATTAGTATAGAATATTATAAGAGATTTGAAAAAGGACTGTTATTGGGGTATTTCCTGGGTTTTTACAGTTTGGGTTCGGGGTGACGTCACAGTAAGGCTGCAACAATACGCCAATGATTTTTAGTTATTTTTCTTGTTTTTTAAACATTTTGCTTACTATTGCAATATTGATAGAATATTTTTAATGCTTTATGGTTATTAATAGATTTTAAATGTAATACTTTTTAAGCACTAACATGGTCCCTTAATGTTCCACATATTTCACAACATTCAAAAACCTTTCTCTGAAATAACATTTATACATGTTATTTATAATTTTCTGTCATGATACAAATTTGTAAAATGTGTTGCCATAAATAACCATAGATAACAAAGTTTTTTTTGGGGTACCTTTTTGTTTGTTTAACAAACAAAAACTCCGAGAATTGCTGGTTTAGGAACTGTTCAAACTTTTTAGTTCACGAATTACCTTCAGAAACTAATTCAGTTCGAAAAACTGAGGTTTCACTGTACATAGTCGGTATAACGGAATATGTTGCTTAGATTTCTGTCTAAATATTTTTTAAAAATTGTTTATTATATATTTAAATACATTCTTACAATTTTTGTGTTATAAATAATAATAACAATGTATTATTTCTTTTTAAATTTAAGCCACATATGCTTGACCGATACTTGATAATGATTACATTTTGTGACAATGTTGAGAGTGTATGGTTTCAGGGGAAAACTAATCCTTAGTTGAACACATTTTTTTTTCCATATTGTACACTTTTATTACTATTACACCACAAAAATCCTAATTAAGGGACAGTTGTATACTTGCAGCCATTCTTCTCACATTAGAAACTGTACAACTCCACGTTGCTCAGACTAATGATGCATGCTCAGTGCCTTTATAGAAGCTTTTTTTTATAGGTGTGCAGCTTTTTTCTTGCTCAAATAGGCATTTTCTTGCATCTCCAGACATATAGATAGAATGTATTAATTTATTTTTAGTGTCCCTTCAACTATTAAAGGTAAGTGGTTTGAGTGGTAGGTAAAAACAAGTTGCTTGTTACATCAGCTTTATAATATCTGATAATAGATTATTTAGTACATAAAGAAAAGGTCAAAATACAGCTTATATTTTTTATACTGTTACAATGTGTCTGTGATTGGCCGTTGTGTTGTGAGAGAATGTTTTTTATACTGTTACAATGTGTCTGTGATGAGCCGTTGTGTTGTGAGAGAATGTTTTGCTCTTAGTTAGAAACTTTTTTTTTTTTTTACTATTTCCCCTCTGTCCTGCTTCAGTCTGGCGTCCCTATCAGGAAGGTCAGAAAGAGGGGCAAAGTGGACACTTCCAAGTTCATGACCCCTTACCTGGCCCACAGCCAGAAGATGCTGGAGCAGTTCAGCCACGTAAGTTGAATTTAAGCTTTATTATAACTACGTGTTTGCCTTTAATTAGGTTTACTTGTACGATGGTTTAATTGGTACCTCTGCTCCACAGAACAAGTACCGTCAGGCCTACGACTTGTCCAGAGGAACTCCTCCCTGTGTGGAGACTGAAACTCCTGAAATGATTCGTATCAGGAAGGCCCAGGAGCAGCTGAGTGAGGTAGGTCTGAAGCTGTTGTTATCATCATTGGAATTGTTTGTCTGACACACAGTAAGAGAACTGAGTGTACATATTGTCAGGATCCTGGTTTAACATACCATGAATACCAAGAATATTTGTATTTTACTCTGTAAGTAAAAACAACAGTCAATCTTATGTTTTTTATTTTTTATAAATAATTACACACCCAAAAAAACTTAAAATTCATTAAAATTAATAATAATATTTTTTAAACAAATTTAACTTCAAATTGAAGGAATTTAGGTGAGAAAAAAATCTTTAAAGACTTGATTGATTTGAGTATTTTATGTGGTTGTTTTCCAACACGTTTATATTTATTATATTTGGATTCAGTTTGAAATTATTTAATGATGATATCATGATTGGTGTGAAAGGGTTTCGCGCCTTTTTGAATCTAAATATATTCAGAAATAAATCATGTCTTCCTGATGATCAGGTTAAATATCGTATGGAGGGAAACAGGGCTCGGACCACTAGTATGTACGATGGCGAGGCCAAGGAGATCGCTCATGTCAAGCGTGTTTCTGAACTGATCAGCAAGGTGAGCCGCCACTCCTCATCTTAAATATGAAGAAAAACAAAGATATACCTGTCTGAAGCACTGAAGCACCCACGCTGCTGATCGTCTTCTGCAGGTTCTGTACAGACAGAAGTGGGATGAGACTAAGGACCGGTACCTGCTGCCCCCTGATGCTCCTGAGCTGGTTCTGGCTGTGAAAAACGCTGCCAACTACAGCAACGTGAGCATCAGAACCCTGGACAATCCTGCCACAAACAGGAAGTTGTTTTTTTTTTACCTGTTAAGAACACGCTCTAAACCATGGTTTTACACCCGCTTCAGAAACTGTACAAGGAGGCCTGGGAGGAAGAGAAGACCATGTTCTGCCCATACAGCGACAGTCCAGAGCTGCGCAGAGTGGCCAAGGCTCAGGAAGTCCTCAGTGATGTAAGTTCAGTTCCAACTAGACTCTTTACTGCAGAAAATTGTCGGAAAAGTAAGCTACTGTAGTTGTAATCATCGTCTTCTCGCACAGATTCAGTACAAGAAGGGTCACCACGAGCGCAAGGCCAAGTACACCTCTCTGGCTGATCCTCCTGAAATGGTGATAGCCAAGATAGCGGACCAGCAGCGCAGTGATGTAAGCAGACACCTTTAACCGGCTCCATATTAACAATGCCTTTTCACTAACTTCTGAATGAACAAAGCATCTGCTAATAAGATTTTATAAGTTAACACCATAAGTAGCAAAATTGGAGCGAGTAATGAAAAAAGGTTTTAAACACTGGGACCTTTCAGTTCCACTGTAGCCCTACTTTTGTTTTGTTTTTTATAAAAATATAATTTTATCTTTTACTGTGTACTTTGAGTTAATTCCTGGATCTTGTTGGTACTTGTTACTTGTTTATTCTTGTTCAGGAAACTGGTCATTTTGGCAAAATTTTTACGATTTTTATTTTTTTTTGGCAAAATTTTTACGATTTTTATTACGAGTATTTTACTTATCTTTTCTAACTCTTAGATTTTTTGCTTCTCAATTTTGTTTTATATTATAATAGTATATTGCATAGTGTTATATACATATATACACATAACTATATATAACTCCTTAATAAGTTATATAAGTTTTTTAAAATAATAATAATAAGACAGATTATTTAACAAAAAACACTTATTAACAACTTAAAAAGCAAAGTAAAAAATTATAAAAAGCTAATTTCACAAACTGTCTTTTATATAATATTTGCTTTACTTTTTAACAACTTAAAAAGCAAAGTAAAAAAAATATAAAAATTTATAAAAAGCTAATTTCACGAACTGTATTTATTTGCTTTACCTATACAGTTGTAGCATTTTAAGTTGAACTGTCTTTTCGTTACCTTCTAGCTTAATGTGTGGTAAGAAGCTATTCAGTGCTATGTCTCCTAATGTTGCTTGTATTTCTGGTTCTGTACACAGCTGAAATACAAAGAGGATTACAATAAAAATGTGAAGGGTCAGTGGTGCGAGACTCCCTACTTTGATGTGGCCACTGCCAGGGTGGCGATGGAAAACCTCAGCCACGTAAGTGTCGCCGTTACTTTGCAACACGTCTGACCTGACATTTATAAATCATAAAGACAAAAAACACGCCGTTCTGCTGCAGGTGTAACAGCATCTTTTTCTGTGTTCTCCCAACAGAGAAAGTACACGCAGGACTTTGAGGACACAAAAGACCAAATTTATTTCATGCAGACCGAGACTCCTGTTTACGACACAAACAAGAAGGCTCGTATAGCTGCCAGTGAGGTGAGTCCCCACAAACACACACGAGCACACAGATTATGGAGTATTTATAGAGGCTTTGTCTCATGTGGAAGATGCGGCAGAGCATTGACCAGTGTCTCAGAGTGGAGTGTGATTCATCACCGTGTGATTGCACTCAGTGAAACACACACATCAGCTGCTTGATCCACAGAGTACGGGTTAGATCACTAATTCTACCAGAGGATAAGTTGTTCCAAACATAAAACAAACCTCCATTTTACGCCCTAAGTCAGAACTAATGTACTTTACGTTAGTACCTATGTCACTCACCTACACTAACACAGTGGCAACATCATAATCTAGGACATAAAAACATCAGAAGTGTCCGATTTACGCGTGGAAGCCACAGTAAAGTTTTCGAAAAAAGTTCAGGAAAGTGAATGTAGCACAGTCCAACTATATATGGCATACAACTGGCAAATGTCAACAATGCTGTGTGACAATATATTTGTCCACTCCACTCGTCCACTTGTTCCTGTGTGAAAATTGTTTTCAAGCCGTGTGTCGGAATGATAAAACAAGACTTTCTTAATAAATATATTGGACATGGCGACGTAGCCACAAAATGCTGTAGGTCAAGTATGTCATAATGTGAGGAGCCTGTGTATGTTTAATGTTTATTCAAATTTTCAAATTTTAATTGAGTATTTGGCTCTTACTCTACAAGGTTATATAAAAAAACGCAATGTTACTTTACTGCAATTTGGCCTATTTTTACTAAAGACATGAGAAATAAGTTGTTTTTTCAATCTAATCTCACTATAATATCTATTTTTTTTTTCTTCTTTTACAGGTCCAATATAAGAAGGATTATGAGAAAACAAAAGCGAAGTCTGACTATAACACGCTCCCAGCCACTGAGAATCCTCTTCTCAGGCAGCTTCGATATGCTGGCACCATTCTCAGTGATGTACGTTTGCACACATTTTTTAAGATGCAAAGATGGAAACAAATATAAAGCGAATTGATGTGTTTAGCTGATTGTCATAATTTATTGATTTTAGATTTTTTTTTTTGGCAAATATTTAGAATGACCTTTTTTGTTGTCCACTGACCTTTTTTCATCATATGACTTGACAATGACAGAAAGTATACAAGGACAACTACGAGAAATCCAGAGGTTTTAGTATCAACTATTGCGACACGCCCAAGTTCCAGATGGACTCCGTACTGAAACGGTTCTCCGATGTAAGATCAACGCACCAGATAGGACTTTGATTTATTATTACATCAAATATAAATACTGTTGCCATATACTAGCTAATATTTTGTCTCCATTTTCCAGACACATTACAAGGATAAGTATGAAAACGAGGTGAAGGGTCACTACATTGGCAGCTATGAAGATCTTTATATGCTTCACTGTCAGAAGGTTGAGGAAATGAAGAAGGATGTAAGTGGCATTTGAACTTCATGGTCAGAAGACTTTATTAACAAATGTGTGACACATTTGCACATTTATCTCTTGCAGCAATTGTACAAAGCAGACTATGAAGATATGAAAACCAGATGCTTCTTCCCTCAAACTGTTACGCCCGAATATGAAGCTTCAAAGAAGCTTGACGACTGTAAAGATGTAAGAAATTTTGGCAGATAAAATGCCGATACATACTGTATGTTTTAAAATCGCGTCTGTAATTTATGTTATTTCATTGTTTTTTTTTACAGAAAGTATACCGGAAACATCCAGACAAAGTGAAATTTACGCAAGTGACAGACTCACCGGTTATGGTTCAAGCTGCCATCAACGCCCAGCAGCTGAGTGACGTAAGTACCATTGAACTGAACTGCCTGAAAACAGCTTGGTAAAATACAACTGTGTTAAAGCATCAGAACTGATGCTTTGTTTATTAGGTTGAGAAATTGTCAGAAAAATCTGCCTGATGTTTTCAGTTACAATTACAGCTGTGAGCAGTGGGCTTTATATACAGCAACAAGTTTTTTTTTTATATATACAGCCCAGGACTGTTCAAAGGTTTTAACAGATTTATACATGTAGTACCCTCTTGCACCCCATTGGTTGGTTCAACGACAACAACAAAGTGAGGAGGCGTGGCCTTAAAATAGGACAGAAAGTGAGTAAAGAACAGAAAACAAGGTTGTGAACAGATCACTTTCAAGGCTTAAAAAGCATCAAGTTCATTACAAAAATGACAGGAAAATGTTTAACGTTGTTGAGGATGAGTTTCTGGTTCTTGATATTTGCTTTAAATACTCGTAACAGAAAAAATAATGCAAAAAGGAGGCCATAGTGAATGTGTGCACCATCAATGTCTTGCACATCTCTCTATGTATTGTGTCTATATAATGACATTAATGGTGAAAAGGCCATTCTAAATGTACCAGATGAGTGAGTTTCCAGACATGCAGATCACCTTGAAATGAATCCCATCATGCAGGCAGCTCAGCTGTCTCTCTGTGGGCACCATGGAAACTGGAGAACCATCTTTCTGTGATGTAAAAATAGCAGCGTGTGTTCATGAGACCCGGAATAAACCCTGTGATCAGAGGGTGGGCATGAAAAAAGGGGGGGACAAGTCAAGTGTGCCTCACATCGAAGCCACCGAGTGCAAGACTGCCCTCTGGTGCAAAGAAATCACATAGCGACTGACACGCACTTCTTTTGTATTCATTTTGTGGCTCTGCTCTTCCCACAGTTAAATTACAAAGCACACTACGAGGAGATGAAGGTCAAGTACAGTTTGCCTCCAGACTTCCCCTTCTTCGTTCAATCCAGAGCAAACGCTTTCAACCTCAGTGACGTAAGTTCCATCTGAACGAGGAAAAACTTCTCAGTAAGAGTTCAAACTGAACTAAGTAAACGCCTTCACCTGTTCCGTGTAGAACTGTTACAAGTACGACTGGGAGAAAAACAAGGCCAAAAAGTTCGAGGTGAAGGGCGACGCCATCTCGATCCTCGCCGCTCGCGCTCACACCAACATCGCCAGTGACGTAAGTTTGCTAAATTTGTATTTGTTGTCTATTGCCCTTAATGAGTGGCGTAAATGACAACCTGCTGCTTTTCTTTGCAGGTTAAGTATAAGAAGGAGTTTGAAAAGAACAAGGGCAAGATGGTGGGAGCCCTCAGTATCAACGACGACCCCAAGATCCTGCACTCTGTTCACGTGGCCAAAATCCAGAGTGATGTGAGTCGTTAGCTTCTCCTGAACTAAATTACTGACATTTTTACTTTACTGTTAACTGACTAGACTTACATTAGAGAAAAAACATGATCTTTCTACATATGTATTTATTTATTAAAGGCAAAGACAGCATCATCAGTAATGTTAAAACAAAGATTATTCTGAGCATTCTTGTACCATAACAAAATAAAGGATCATTGAACATTTTGAAATGAATGAAAAGTACATGTTGCTTTAGACGAATACACTGAAAAAAATTAATGAAAATGAAAAGCATTCATTTGTTAAATACAGCCCATAGAAAGAAAATCAAAATTAAGATCACAGTTCATGAACCAGAGCAAAAATGCTTTGAACCATTGAAGGACATAAAGTGTTGTTTCCACAGCGTGAATATAAAAAGCACTACGAGAAGCAGAAGACCAAGTACCACACACCACTGGACATGATGTCGGTCACCTTGGCTAAGAAGTCCCAGGGAATTGCCAGCATGACTGGATACAGGAAGATCAGTCCCAACTACTTCCTGCCCTACGACAGCGTCCTATTGGACCTGGCCAAAAAAGCCAACGTCATCCAGAGCAACGTAAGACCACACTGTGGAGTATCAGTTTGATCTAAATACGATTTTTAACTAAATTTATCATGAGGTTAACATTTCTTCTTCTTTTTTTTTTTTTATTCTTTCATTTATATGTCAGAATGAGTACAAGGCCGACTACAACGCCTACACCAAAGGAACTCCTTGGATCCCCTATGGCTCCATGGATGTGGAGAAGGCCAAGAAGGCAGGCGAGATCCTCAGTGAGGTATGAGATTTTTAGCAATTTTGCTAAATGTGTTTAGCATTTATATTTTCGACCAATGAACCCATTATATAATCATTTTTGTTTTTTACAGAGAAAATACAGACAGCACCCAGACACCGTCCCCTTCACAGCGATTTATGACCATCCCGTCATGATGCAGGCTAAAGTCAACCAGCTTCAGAGAAGCGATGTAAGCTTCAGCCTAGATTTTGTTATTGCTTCTACGGAAAGAGGCTTTTGCACCCAATAAACATTAATTAACATGATTGACTTCTGCTTCGTCTCCTTTTTCCTCTAACAGCGCTTCTACAAGAGTGGTCTTGAGGAGATTCATCAGAAGTACTCTTTGCCTCCTGACATCCCAGAGTTACAGCAGGCCAAGTGCAACGCCTACAACATCAGCAAGGTAAATCTGCCAGATCACATGAGTTGGACATTTTGAAACACCAATTTTCAATTAAAAAGCACCAGATCCTGAATGGGATTTTTACATCTAGTGAAGTGTCCATTCTAATCATTCTTTCTTCTTTGTTGTCCTTTCAGAACTATTACAAAATGGCCTGGGAAGACCTTATCGCTAAAGGTTATGACCTGAAGCCCGATGCTATCTCTGTTATCGCTGCTAAGGCTGCTAGACATGCAGCCAGTGATGTAAGTTTTTCAAGGGTGTCAAAGACTTTGTTAGGGACATGATATAATATAAAAAGACATTATCATCTGCATAAAGTATTTGTAAAACCTAATGGAATATCTCTCACAAATTTGTTTGGCATTTCAAAAGAACGTTTTTCAAGGGTGTCAAAGACTTTGTTTGGGACATGATATAATGTAAATAACATTATCATCTGCATAAAGTATTCGTAAAACCTTATGAAATATCTCTCACAATTGTTTGGCATTTCAAAAGAAGAGATTCACAGTGTTTCCTTGTACTCAAAGAGATGGATATTTAGAGAACCATATCTGTCCTTTTAGGTCCAGTACAAGAAAGCATACAATAAAGCCAGAGGTCACCACGTGGGCTTCCGTAGCCTCCAGGACGACCCTCTTCTGGTCCATTACATGCAAGTGGCCAAGATGCAGAGTGAAAAGAACTACAAGAAGGACTACCACAAGGCCAAGCTGAAGTACCACTCACCTGTAGACATGATAAGTTTGGCTCATGCCAAACATGCCTCAAAGGTTCAGACCAATGCTGGCTATAAACAGCATCACCATAACTATTGTCTTCTACCTGGTGCCATGAACCTGGAGCTGGCTCGCAACATGAACTTCATCGCCAGCGATGTGAGAGACCATCAAAGCTATTTTTTTTTTGTATTATGACACTCTTGCAACTCAAGTACAATTTCTCATCAACCTTTTTTTTTCCCCAGGTGAACTACAAACAGGAATACGAGTCCTACGTGAAGGGAGTCGGCTGGGTTCCCATTGGTTCCCTGGACGTGGAAAAGGCCAAAGCAGCTTCCGCAGCTCTGGATGAGAGGAAGTACCGTCAGCATCCTGACACTCTCAAATTCACCAGTCCTGTGGACTCCATGAGCATGGAGCTGGCCAAGACCAATTCCAGAAATCTGAATATGGTCAGTAAAAATTAAAACCACTTTGTGTTAATTTCCTGGTATTAGTCTTTAATCTGCTCCTTTAAAATGGATATAAACACATTCCTCTGTTGCAACTGTGCAGAAAGACTACAGGGCCAGTGGAGAGAAGTTCATGCACACGTACCATCTGCCCGCTGATACACCTGAACTGCTGCAGGCCAGATACAATGCTTGCAACATCAGCCAGGTCGGTCAAACTGACTGTGCAAACAGACAGAACATTTTAGAGGAATATTGTACAGTCGCAGATATAACGCAGATTTTGTTTTTCGTGCATAGAACTTCTACAAGTATGAACACCGTCAAGATCTGCTTAAAGGACATCACGTGAAGGAAGATGCTATTTCTGTTGTCGCCGCTAGAAGCTCAAGAGACATTGCCAGCAATGTAAGAACTGGTCATCACAATAACCAATAAGACACAATCTTTTCTGTTACGGTTACACAAACATGTTTATGAATATACAAACACAGTCTATGTGGAGAAATTGCAGTACTGCATCGGCAATTTAGCTTATTGTTTGTACAGTTTTGAATCTAACCTTTAAACGCTTGTATTATGGTTTTTCAGTCCACTTTTACTTTAATTTTAAAGCTAATTTAAGATATTCTTTTAGGTTCTTTTTTTGGTAACTATTTGTCATTTTTGCTTACAAATAATGACAGATAATTACAATTATTGTATAATTAACTTATTATTTAACTCAAGACCATTTCAAAGTTTACTGAGCTACTATGAATTCCTGACCTTGATGTTACTATCATTTGGTCTGATAATTTCCTAAAACCTTAACGTTTCTGTTATTGCAGTACAAGTACAAACTGGCCTACGAAAAGGCCAGAGGTCACCACGTGGGCTTCCGTAGCCTCCAGGACGACCCTCTTCTGGTCCATTACATGCAAGTGGCCAAGATGCAGAGTGAAAAGAACTACAAGAAGGACTACCACAAGTCCAAGCTGAAGTACCACACCCCAGTGGACATGTTGAGTGTGGTCCATGCCAAACAGGCCTCAAAGGTTCAAACCATGACTGGATACAAGCAGATCCCTCACAGCTTCCTGCTGCTGCCTGACAACTTGCACCTGCAGAGGTGTCGCAACATGATGGACATCCAGAGTGACGTATGCTTTCCCATCAGGACATCTCCCCAACCAACCCAAAAATAATCTTCATAATGATGTATATATTTTTGTACCTCTCCGTGTCCACAGAATGTCTACAAATCAGAATATACCAACTACTACAAAGGATCAGGTTGGGTGCCCATTGGTTCTCTGGATGTTGAGAAGGCCAAGACGGCCAAAGCTGCTCTAGATGAGCACGGCTACCGCCAGCATCCTAGCACTTTGAAACACACCAGCAAGACCGATGCCATGAATATGGTTCTGGCTATGACCAACTCAAAGCAGATGGACCAGGTATAAATACTTCACTTTTAACTGTACAAATGTATGGATTTTATTTTACTCTACTATATTTTTTTTTTGAAGAAAATGGGTCAAAGTGACACAGTTTGCTGGAAAAATCAGTGTCACGTTGTTCAAAATAGATTTAATCTTCTATTATTGTTTTCCCGCAACTTAATTCTTTTAGGCCGCATACAAGGCCTCTGGAGAGAAGTTCATGCATACCTACCATCTTCCTGCTG
>NC_024322.1:2107076-2169329 GCF_000523025.1 Cynoglossus semilaevis | reverse complement strand
TGACACCCCTGAGTTCATCCAGGCTAAATTCAACGCCCAGAGCCTTAGTGAGGTCAGAACACAACTCATTTGTCGATAATTAACATTACTGTTTTTTTTAATTGTAGCAATACAGTTTTCGATGGATAATAATAACACCACCTGAAAGAAGATGCCATCCCCGTCTTAGCTGCCAGATCTGCAACTAATATCGCCAGCAACGTACGTTTTCAAAAATCTATATTCCTTTAATCATACAGTAGGTCGACGTTAACCAAATGATCACGGTGAATATCATTTTGTCATGTGGTATAGTACAAGTACAAACTGGCCTTTGAAAAGGCCAGAGGTCACCACGTGGGCTTCCGTAGCCTCCAGGACGACCCTCTTCTGGTGCACTACATGGAGGTGGCCAAGATGCAGAGTGAAAAGAACTACAAGAAGGACTACCACAAGTCCAAGCTGAAGTACCACACCCCAGTGGACATGTTGAGTGTGGTCCACGCCAAACATGCCTCAAAGGCTCAAACCATGACTGGATACAAGCAGATCCCTCACAGCTTCCTGCTGCTGCCTGACAACTTGCACCTGCAGAGGTGTCGCAACATGAACCTGCAGAGCAGTGACGTAAGTGACAGTAATCACGTGGTTCCTTCAATGATTAAAAATTAGTCTGAACAAAGACAAGAGATTTTTTAAAAATTACATTAAAAAAAACCCATAATTCTCTCTTTTTCTTAGTGGGATTACAAGTCTGAGTACAACAACTACATCAAAGGTATTGGATGGGTTCCCATTGGCTCACTGGGAGTGGAGACAGCCAAAATTGGAGGTCAGATTCTGAGTGACCACAGGTACCGCACACATCCATCAAACCACAAGTTCAGCAAACTGATGGACTCCATGGACCTGACTCTGGCTAGTGCTAATAACCAGATCATGAACAAGGTAAATCCTAATCTGAAATTAGATTCAGAAGCGTTTCAATGACGTTTTGATGGGGGGGGATTATTTCCATGTCCATTTGTTTTCTTTACAGAAAGCCTACACTGCAGCTTGGGACACAGACAAAACCAAAGTCCACATCATGCCTGACTCTCCTGAGATAGTTCTGGCCAAGGCCAACGCCCTCAATATGAGCAACGTAAGTCATTACAAAAACACAAGTCAGATGTAATCTAAGGTTTTCACTTTGTTTATTCACTTCATTCAGATTAATTTTTTTTTTTTACAGTCAATATCACCAGCTCATGATTTTTGTTCTTATTGGTAACCAGTTTAAATGTTTCCTAAAGAGTTAAACAAACAAGATTGTATCTTTTTACTGAAGTTTAAAGCACTTTTTGGATCAATTTTTACAGCTTTTATTCTTGCTTGAATACTGGCATTTTTTATTTGCTGTTAATATGTGAATTAAGTGACTTATTAACAATTGCTAAATATAAAGTAACATTATCTCATGTCATTCATAGAAACTGTACAAAGCTGGTGTGGTGCAGATGGCTAATAAAGGTCACCACCTGAAAGAAGATGCCATCCCCGTCTTAGCTGCCAGATCTGCAACTAATATCGCCAGCAACGTACGTTTTCAAAAATCTATATTCCTTTAATCATACAGTAGGTCGACGTTAACCAAATGATCACGGTGAATATCATTTTGTCATGTGGTATAGTACAAGTACAAACTGGCCTTTGAAAAGGCCAGAGGTCACCACGTGGGCTTCCGTAGCCTCCAGGACGACCCTCTTCTGGTGCACTACATGGAGGTGGCCAAGATGCAGAGTGAAAAGAACTACAAGAAGGACTACCACAAGACCAAGCTGAAGTACCACACCCCAGTAGACATGTTGAGTGTGGTCCACGCCAAACAGGCCTCAAAGGTTCAAACCATGACTGGATACAAGCAGATCCCTCACAGCTTCCTGCTGCTGCCTGACAACTTGCACCTGCAGAGGTGTCGCAACATGAACCTGCAGAGCAGTGACGTAAGTGACAGCAATCGAGTGGTACCTTCAATGATTAAAAATAAGTTTGAACAAAAACAAGAGATTTAAAAACAAAACATAATTCATCTCTTTTTCTTAGTGGGATTACAAGTCTGAGTACAACAACTACATCAAAGGTATTGGATGGGTTCCCATTGGCTCACTGGGAGTGGAGACAGCCAAAATTGGAGGTCAGATTCTGAGTGACCACAGGTACCGCACACATCCATCAAACCACAAGTTCAGCAAACTGATGGACTCCATGGACCTGACTCTGGCTAGTGCTAATAACCAGATCATGAACAAGGTAAATCCTAATCTGAAATTAGATTCAGAAGCGTTTCAATGACGTTTTGATGGGGGGAAAATGATTTCCATGTCCATTTGTTTTCTTTACAGAAAGCCTACACTGCAGCTTGGGACACAGACAAAACCAAAGTCCACATCATGCCTGACTCTCCTGAGATAGTTCTGGCCAAGGCCAACGCCCTCAATATGAGCAACGTAAGGAGATAACTGATGCCCACCAATCAAATGACACCTAATATGATGATAATGTTCACTGCTTAAGCAGTACACATAGAGGTATACTCAAATAGTCTATAATTTGTGAATGTCATTATGTAAAGCAGTATTTTTTTATTTTATTTTTTCACAGAAACTCTACAAAGCTGGTGTGGTTGCGATGGCCAATAAGGGCCACAACCTCAAAGCGGACGCTATCTCAATTCTTGCTGCCAAGACTGGAACAACCATTGCCAGTAATGTAAGTACCACTTTTATAAAACAGTTATCAACTGTTGTTTTAAACACGCCCAGTAACAAACTCTGCATTCTACCTTAAAGTATAAGTACAAACTGGCCTACGAAAAGGCCAGAGGTCACCACGTGGGCTTCCGTAGCCTCCAGGACGACCCTCTTCTGGTGCACTACATGGAGGTGGCCAAGATGCAGAGTGAAAAGAACTACAAGAAGGACTACCACAAGTCCAAGCTGAAGTACCACACCCCTGTGGACATGTGGAGTGTGGTCCACGCCAAAGAGTCCTCAAAGGTTCAGACCATGACTGGATACAAGCAGGTTATATCCCACTACACCGTGCTGCCTGATGCCATGAACTTTCAACTGGCTCGCAACA
Organism: Cynoglossus semilaevis; assembly: GCF_000523025.1. Taxonomy (NCBI): domain Eukaryota; kingdom Metazoa; phylum Chordata; class Actinopteri; order Pleuronectiformes; family Cynoglossidae; genus Cynoglossus; species Cynoglossus semilaevis. The sequence continues at coordinate 2,166,227 of NC_024322.1, read as the reverse complement.
TGCAGTTCATCGCCAGTGACGTAAGCGAAGACTGTGATATTTAAAAACTGCAATCACTCAATGAACGTTCTGCACCTTGTAAAGAAGCGCTGATTCTTGTGGTGTCGGTTTTCAGAACATGTACAAGAGTGAATATGAAAGCTACATGAAAGGTATTGGATGGGTCCCCATCGGGTCGCTGGACGTTGAGAAAGCAAAACTAGCCGACAGGATCTTCAGTGAGAAACGCTACCGCCAACACCCGAGCAACCTCAAGTTCACCAAGGACATGCAGTCTATGGATCTGACCCTGGCCACTGCAAACAACCAGATCATGGATAAGGTACCACACAGGGCTTTAAACAAATGGTTCACAAAAGTGAGACTTCCTTTATCTCCTCTCTGGTATGAAGCTATGGGTGTTTTTTTTTGTAGAAATCCTACACCAAAGCCTGGGACACAGACAAGACTTCCGTCCATGTCATGCCCGATGCCATCAACATTGTACTGGCCAAGGAGAATAAGAAGAACTACAGTGAGGTAATGACTTACACATCACATTAACTAAAGTATTCTTTTTGGTTTTAGTTTGTTTGTGGTCTTTGACCTTTAAGGAGATTAAATTATAACGCCTCTTTTAGGTCGTGCACTTTCAAAAATACATGTCTTTTGTTGCAGAAACTCTACAAACTGGACAATGAACTGGCCAAGAAAAAGGGCCACCACCTTCGTGCTGATGCTATTTCAGTCCAGGCTGCCAAGGCCTCCACCACTATTGCTAGCGATGTAAGTCTCTGATGTTTATTCTGTCATAAACTACCCTGATGTTTCTTTCTTCTACCTTTCGTCACCCGATGTTGTTTCTTTTTTGTTACCCAAGTACAAATACAAGACAGGATACCGTAAACAGGTTGGTCACCACATTGGTGCTCGCAGCGTCCAGGACGATCCTCTGCTCATGCTGGCCCTGAACTCAGCCAAGATCGCCAGTGACGCTCTGTACAAGAAGGACTTCAACAAGTCCAAGACCAGGTTCCACCTCCCTGTTGACATGCTGATTCTAGAACTGGCCAAGAAATGTCAGATCCAGGTCAATCATGCCAATTACATCACTCGTCTGCACAACTGGACCTGCCTGCCAGACTCTAATGACGTGGTCCTGGCCAGACGTGCTTATGACCTGCAGAGTGATGTGAGTAGAACATGGACACCGTGTGTCTGCTCATGATGTCAAGTGAGGCTTACTTCCCAGGATCACATACCTTGTTTTTTTAATTTTGTTTAGGCTGTGTACAAGGAAGACCAGAAGTTGATGCAGGGCATCGGCTGGGTTCCCATCGGTTCGCTTGATGTGGAGAAGGCCAAAAAGGCTGCAGAGATTCTGAGTGAGGCAAAGTACCGCCAGCATCCGAGCAACTACAAATTCAAACTCACCACAGAAGACATGCCCATGGCTCTGGCCAAGGCCAATGCAAACAACATGAACAAGGTATGAGTAAAGTCTTATGACTCGTCAAGGTATCCTTTGTTAAAGGTTCCCAGGATGGACAGGAGTAAAAATCCTCACATTGATTGTTCTCTCAAATGTTATTTTCACAGCAATCATACACTAAAGCCTGGGACAAGGACAAGACCACCATCCACATCATGCCTGATGCCATGGATGTTGTTCTGGCCAAGGCCAACAAAGCCAACTACAGCTTGGTAAGTATGTGCCGGGAAGTGTCGGGAAATCTGCAGAAGAAATCTTATATTTCAAAACTGAAAAAGTCCTTACATGTTTGCTCTATCTCTTTTTGTTTTCTTCAGAAACTGTACAAACAGGCCAACGAAGATGCCAAGAAGAAAGGTTACGACATGCGCCAGGATGCTATTTCCATTAAGGCCGCCAAAGCCTCCAGAGACATTGCCAGTGACGTAAGATGACAGATTTCACTAAAGATTAGAATTTAATATTATAACATTTATTCCTGGATGATAATAATCATTGATTGCTCATGTTTTCTTCTCCAGTACAAGTACAAGACAGGATACCGTAAGCAGGTTGGTCACCACATTGGTGCTCGCAGTGTCCAAGACGATCCTCTGATGGTGCTGGCTGTGAACTCAGCCAAGATCGCCAGTGATGCTCTGTACAAGAAGGACTTCAACAAGTCCAAGACCAAGTTCCACCTCCCTGTTGACATGCTGAACCTTGAACTGGCCAAGAAATGTCAGATCCAGGTCAACGACTTCAACTACAGAACTCCCCTGCCCCAGTGGCCCTGCCTGCCGGACTCCAACGATGTGGTCCAGGCCAGACTGGCCTATGACCTGCAGAGTGATGTGAGTATAATATTGTGATGTTTTTTTCACGAATACTCGATCATAATACTTGTTTGCCAGATTCTGTAGTTCTCTTCTCTTTCACCTCTCAGGCGGTCTATAAATCTGACCTGAAGTGGCTCCAGGGCATCGGCTGGGTTCCCATTGGTTCGCTGGATGTGGAGAAAGCCAAGAAGGCTGCAGATGTCCTGAGTGAAAGGAAGTACCGTCAGCATCCGAGCAACTATAAGTTCAAACTTACCACAGAAGACATGCCCATGGCTCTGGCCAAGGCCAATGCTAATATCATGAACAAGGTATGCAAACACAAACGAACAACAATAAATGAATCCAACAAAGTAAATAGACTTCAAAATGTTTTGGTTGTTTAAGAACTGAAGTCTACAACTAATGTTTGCTTTAAATTCAGAGGACGCAGCTGCTTGGGCCTTAAAAGACTTTCTGAATAGACAGCTGTGTCCATTTCTATAATACTGACACAAGATTTAAAATAATCTCTAAGAAGACCGGTTGACCTTTTAAAGAGAATCTGTACAAAACCCAAGCAGAGTGTGATAAGGAAACTGTTTGCTGTTTGTTCACTTTAATTGAATTTTCCTTTTTTATTTATGATAGATTCTTTAAAGACACCTACATTTTGTTATTATTTTTCATTGTAATCTAAACATGCCACAGTCATAATGTTTGTTGATTCTTCTACCTCCACATGTCTGTGTCCCCAGAAATCATACACTGAAGCCTGGGACAATGTGAAGACCAACATCCATGTCATGCCTGATGCAATGGATGTTCTTCTGGCCAAAGCAAACAATGTCAACTACAGTTATGTATGTTACATTAAAACCTTTTAGTCTTAATCATTGATGAGCTGTTGTATATAACAAAAAAAATGTCATTATAATTTTTAATGCCTGTGTCCATCTGGTTACCACAGAAAAAGTACAAACAGGCAAATGAAGATTCCAAGAAGAAAGGCTACGACATGCGCGAGGATGCTATTTCCATTAAGGCCGCCAAAGCCTCCAGAGACATTGCCAGTGATGTAAGCTGATAGATTTCACTAAAGAGTAGCATTAATGTTTATTTTATTACTGGATGCCGTTATTGCTCTTTGTACTTATTACTCCTATATTTTCTTCTCCAGTACAAGTACAAAACAGGATACCGTAAGCAGGTTGGTCACCACATTGGTGCTCGCAGTGTCCAGGACGATCCTCTGATGGTGCTGGCTGTGAACTCAGCCAAGATTGCCAGTGATGCTCTGTACAAGAAGGACTTCAACAAGTCCAAGACCAAGTTCCATCTTCCTGTGGACATGCTGAACCTCGAACTGGCCAAGAAATGTCAGATCCAGGTCAACGACTTCAACTACAGAACTCACCTGCACCAGTGGACCTGCCTGCCGGACTCCAACGATGTGGTCCAGGCCAGACTGGCTTATGACCTGCAGAGTGATGTGAGTGTGACATTTATTTATTTATTGCAGTTTTGATTCTAGAATTTGACATATTACGCCCTGTTACGAATATCATGACTCAACACGAGTTCTTGGCTCCGTCTCCTGGCAGGCCGTGTACAAGGCTGACATGAAGTGGCTCCAGGGCACCGGCTGGGTTCCCATTGGTTCGCTGGATGTGGAGAAAGCCAAGAAGGCTGCAGATGTCCTGAGTGAAAGGAAGTACCGTCAGCATCCGAGCAACTACAAGTTCAAACTTACCACAGAAGACATGCCCATGGCTCTGGCCAAGGCCAATGCTCATACCATAAACAAGGTATTTACACGTAGATGGATTTCCTCTAGGCTTTTTGGTCATCATTCAGATTCCTTTAAGAGAAACACAGATTAAAAAAAATACCCTCAAAAACGTATTGTATCTCCGCTAATGTTTATCCTGTGATTACAGAAACTGTACACTGAAGCCTGGGACAGTGCGAAAACCAAGATCCATCTCATGCCTGACGCCATGGATGTTGTTCTGGCCAAGGCCAACAATGTCAACTACAGTTATGTATGTAAACACTCAAAACAGTAACTCCAATTTTCTTATAAGCCACCTTGATAAAACACCTAATGTTTATGGGATGTTTGTGTATGCTCACAGAAAAGGTACAAGCAGGCCCATGAAGATTCCAAGAAGAAGGGCTACGACATGCGTCAAGATGCTATTTCCATCCTTGCTGCCAAGGCTTCCAGGGACATCGCTAGTGATGTAAGTCTTTTTTTTTTTTTTTAATGTGCAAAAATATCTTCTTATAGCTCCTACTGCGAAACCCATCATGTGATTCAAATTTGCACAAACAACACACTTCTCCTAATTCTAATTTGTAGGAAATTTGCAAATACCTTTTTGGTGGATGTTGTCCGAAGCAGAGAAACAGGTTTTCTGCAGATTTCTCAAACTCAACGTAGCTGGGAATTAATGACAGCCCAGTCTATGCAGATTGATTTTTATGGTTAAAATTTGAAAATTGTCTCTTTAACTACTCTTTAACATAAATTTACATTTTTTAATGATTAGGTGTTCATGAAGTCAAATATGAGTGTTTTAACATTTCTAAGCTCAAACACCTTGGTATTTGTTAATGATGTAATTGATTTGAAGAACTGACCTTGATCCCTGTAAAAGTTGAGGTTTTATAGTGTAGTTTAGTAAAGGTTTTGTCATACTAAGTTTTTTTTCTGTATTTGCTCTACAAAGTCTGCATTTGACGGCACAAGAATAATCATATCAAATCTTCTCTCCAGTACAAGTACAAGACAGGATACCGGAAGCAGGTCGGTCACCACATTGGTGCTCGCAGTGTCCAGGACGATACTCTGATGGTGCTGGCTGTGAACTCAGCCAAGATCGCCAGTGACGTTCTGTACAAGAAGGATTTCAACAAGTCCAAGACCAGGTTCCATCTTCCTGTGGACATGCTGAACCTTGAACTGGCCAAGAAATGTCAGATCCAGGTCAACGACTTCAACTACAGAACACACCTGCACAACTGGACCTGCCTGCCAGACTCCAACGATGTGGTCCAGGCCAGACTGGCTTATGACCTGCAGAGTGATGTGAGTGTGATGTATTTTTTTGCAGTTTGGATTTTAGAATTTTACATTTCATGTTATGGTACGAGTGTCATGACTCAACACAAGTTCTTGGCTCCATCTCCTGGCAGGCTGTGTACAAGGCTGACATGAAGTGGCTCCAGGGCATCGGCTGGGTTCCCATTGGTTCGCTGGATGTGGAGAAAGCCAAGAAGGCTGCAGATGTCCTGAGTGAGAGAAAATACCGTCAGCATCCAAGCAGTGTTCCCTTCACCAGCCTGAATGATGCCATGAACCTTGTACTGGCAAAGAATAATGCCCAGACCATGAACAAGGTAAAAGACACTGTCAACAAAAACTGCAATTAGATTTTTTTTTTGTCATGGTCTTTTTTTGATGGTTTATGTTTTGGTTGTCTTCCAGCGTCTCTACACTGAGGCCTGGGAGAGAGAGAAGACCAAGATTCACATCATGCCTGATACTCCTGAGATTATACTCTCTCTTCAGAACTCCATCAATGTCAGCCAGGTTAGTGTCAGTCCCCAAAGGTTGGAGTTTTATCTTAGTTCTACTGAATTTACTGTATGTAACAGTTGCTTTCCTTTTAAATCTTTTACAGTTTTGAGTAATCTTTTTGAGTATTTCACAAAAGTATACACATACTACTAGGTAGATAGTAGCATAAACCGTTCTGAATGATTTGGAGGTAGATGATTTTTATAAATGTCCAATAATACAACATGTAATGTTGGCATTAAATTCATGTAAATAAATCTCTCTTTGCAGAAACTGTATAAACAAGGTTTTGAGGCTGACATTAGAAAGGGTTACTGGCTTCCTCCAGATTCAGTGTCCGTCAAGGCTGCCAAGGCCTCCAGGGACATCGTCAGTGACGTGAGTAAAGCGTAATATACTGTGTATTTACTAATATGATTAACACACCAAAATACAGCTTTTCAGGTGGCAACAATAAAACTTTTCTTTTTTTTGTCCTGTTGATTTGACCAGTACAAGTACAAGCAGGGATACCGCAAACAAGTCGGTCACCACATCGGCGCACGCTGCGTCCAGGACGACCCTCTCATCATGTTGGCCTTGAACTCAGCCAAGATCGCCAGTGAAGTTCTGTACAAGAAGGACTTCAACCAGTCCAAGACCAAGTTCCATCTTCCTGTGGACATGCTGAACCTAGAACTGGCCAAGAAATGTCAGATCCAGGTCAACGACTTCAACTACAGAACTCACCTGCACCAGTGGACCTGCCTGCCGGACTCCAACGATGTGGTCCAGGCCAGGAAAGCCTACAACCTTCAGAGTGATGTGAGCACTTTATGACAAAGTCAGCAAGTATGACAAGTCCTCTACGCCATGTTGACTGCGTTTATTGGTGTTGACATTTTTTCCCACCAGGCTGTATACAAAGCTGACATGGATGAGGTCGTAGGCGTGGGATGGGTGCCCATTGGGTCACTGGACGTACTGAAGGCTAAGAATGCTGCAAATATCCTCAGTGAACGTCTCTACAGGGATAAGCTGGGCAAGCACAAGTATAAGACTGACATGAGCTCGATGCCCATGGTGCTGGCCAAAACGAATGCTGATATCATCAACAAGGTAGAGAACACCACCATCTTTTACTGTTCCACAACATTGTTTTTGCTATCACACCAACACTGTTGAGAAATTCTTCTCATAATGACTTTCTTTCCACACCATAGAGAAACTACATCGCTGCTTGGGAGAGTGACAAGCTCAAGATTCATGTACCTCCTGACACACCAGAGATCCTGCTTTCCAGAGCTAATGCATACAACATCAGCAAGGTGCTTGTGTTAGGACGCTTGGAACTAGATCAATGTATTGGTAGGTTTCATGTTTACCTTTTTAAAATATTTTTGACACATCTTTTTTTTTTTTTAATTCATTTCAGAAAGTGTACAGGGAAGCTGTGGAGGAGATCTTCAGAAAGGGCCACGACTACAGACATGACGCTGTTTCTGTTATTGCTGCCAAACATGCAAGAGACATAATCAGTGACGTACGTCAAACAAAACTTGATTCTTACTCTTCATTGTTTCCTCTGCTCCTGTTTGACCGCGTAGCTTTATTCTTCACTCCATTTCTAACTTTTTCTTTTTCCTTTAACCCAGTATAAATACAAGACCGGCTACCGTAAGCAGGTTGGTCACCACATCGGTGCTCGCTGTGTAGAAGAGGATCCTCTCATCATGTTGGCCATGAACTCAGTCAAGATTGCCAGTGATGTTCTGTACAAGAAGGACTTCAACAAGTCTAAGACCAAGTTCCACCTCCCTGTGGACATGTTGAATCTGGAACTGGCCAAGAAATGTCAGATTCAAGTCAACGACTTCAACTACAGAACTCACCTGCACAACTGGACCTGCCTGCCAGACTCCAATGACGTGGTCCAGGCCAGAAAGGCATATAACCTGCAGAGTGATGTGAGTGCTCCGTGTGTGTCATCACTCAAGACAAGCTCTACTCTGAGCTTCTTTTATTGTTTTACCGTATTTTTATGACATGCTTTAAATGCGGCAACAAGCAGGAATTGTGTAACTTTGTTTTCATTTGTTTGACTTGCGTAACTATATATGTTCCGCCATATTATTTTCCAACTCTAAGGAAACATTACAATAAAATAACCATAGCATACTGAAATTAATTGTAATATCAAGTAAGTTACTTTCTTTTGGTATAGAAAAACAGCTAATTTTGAGCAGTGGCCATGTATATTTTAAGTGTTGTTACGTGTTTTGCTAAATATATGACTATATAAACAGTTTGTATATAGCCACACTTACTCTTCTCCCAAAGCCTCATTACGGTAAATAGAGAGTAAATGCCGAAAACAGGGATGTTTTAAGATGGGTTTTGGCCATTAAGTGCGGAGAATATATTTTAACCCTAACTGAAATCCTTTTTCTTACCTAATCCCAGGCTGTGTACAAGGCTGACATGGAATGGATCAAGGGCTGTGGCTGGGTACCGATCGGTTCAGTGGATGTGGAGAAGGCCAAGAAAGCTGCTGAGATCCTTAGTGAAAGGGGCTACCGTCAGCATCCCAGTCTCTTCAAGTTCACTGCTCAGACCACTGACATGCCATATGCTCTTGCTCAGGCCAATGCCCAAGTCATGAACAAGGTACAATTCTTTTTTAAAATTTTTATATTTAAAATAAAACATGTTTTATGATTAAGTCAGTTTTAATGATATTTTTATTCACTTTCTTTACAGAGAGCTTACATTGCTGCCTGGGAGAGTGATAAGACCAACCTTCACATCATGCCTGACACGCCTGAGATCATGTTATCCAAACAGAATAAACTCAATTACAGTCTGGTAAATATCATCATTTCTGCATCTTTATCTATAGGACTGGGGCACTAGAGCATTGTGTATATTTTTTTGTTTTGTTTTATTGCTTTTTGTTTTCTGACAGCACTATTGTTAATTTCACAGAAAGCTTATCGTGAAGGTTTTGTGAACGCCATCAACAAAGGCTACTTCCTTCCCAAAGATGCAGTTTCTGTTGTAGCAGCCAAAGCCTCCAGAGACATCGTCAGTGACGTAAGTAACTGTCCTCTTATATTGTTTTTCTTTTTTTTTTATATTTGGTAGAAAAACCCGAAACAAATGTTCTTACAAATGTTTTTAATTTTGAACAGTACAAGTACAAGGCCGGATTCCGCAAGCAGTGTGGTCACCACATCGGCGCCCTCAGTGTTAAGGATGATCCACAGATCATGCTGGCAGCTCACTTTGCCAAGATCTTCAGCGACAACATCTACAAGAAGGACTTCCATAAGACTAAGACCAAATACAACCTGCCAGGGGACATGGTGGCACTAGCAATGGCCAAGAAATGCCAGCAGCAGGTCAACGACTTCAACTACAGAACCTACCTTCACCAGTGGACCTGCCTGCCGGACTCCACCGATGTGGTCCAGGCCAGAAAGGTCTATGCATTACAGAGTGATGTGAGTACACATTTTAGGATTATGCATTTTAGTCAGACCTTTTTTTTTTTTTTTTACCAGCATTTATCTATCCTAGACAGAAAAACATTTAACTTAAAAAAAAAAGTTAACTTGCTCATGGGTTTTTCTTTAGGCTGTTTACAAAGCAGACCTGGAATGGCTGAAGGGCTGCGGCTGGTCACCTCAGGACTGCATTGATGTCCTCAAAGTGAGGAATGCCCAGAACATCCTCAACGAACGACTTTACCGCCAGCCCCCAAGCACTGTCAAGTTCACCAGTGTGGTGGATCTGCCAGCCATTGTCCTGTCCAAGCAGAACTCTGACATTCTCAGTGATGTGAGTGTTAGCTTTGGGCTGCCGAAAAGGTTTTTAAGAATGTGCGTGAATTTGCATTTGATTGTCTTTTTTTTTTCTCTAACAGAGGAAATACAGGGAAGTCTGGGATAAAGACAAGCTCATTATTCACCTGCCTAACGACACACCAACCTTTGAACTGTCCAAGGCTAATTCCATCAATATTAGCAATGTAAGTAAATTAACTACCGTAAATCTTAAAAATGGATGAAAAAGGATAATTGTTTTTTCCGATTGTTAACAACCTTGCTTTTGTCTTTCTGTGCAGAAACTGTACACAAAGGCTTGGGATGAGCAGAAGGCCAGGGCTTACCATGTAAAGCAGGATGCTGTGTCTGTGCTGAAGGCCAAAGCTTCCAGAGATATCATCAGTGATGTAAGTAAAAAAACATGATCGGATCAATAAGCAAATCAATCAGTTTCCTTGTTTTTAATTAACCTTTGCCTTTTATTTCTGCCAGTACAAGTACAAAGCAGGGTACCGCAGGCAGCAGGGCCACCACATCGGTGCACGCTGCGTCCAGGACGACCCTCTCATCATGTTGGCCCTGAACTCAGCCAAGATCGCCAGTGACGCTCTGTACAAGAAGGACTTCAACAAGTCCAAGACCAAGTTCAACTTGCCTGTGGACATGCTGAACCTTGAACTGGCCAAGAAATGTCAGATCCAGGTCAATGACTTCAACTACAGGACTCGTCTGCACCAGTGGACCTGCCTGCCGGACTCCAACGATGTGGTCCAGGCCAGGAAAGCCTATGATCTCCAGAGTGATGTATGATTATCTTTTGTCACATATATACCTATTATGAGCTCAATAATCTTTAATTGACTTAATTACTTTGTTCTGTCTGTTCAGGCTGTGTACAAAGCCGATATGGAGTGGATACGTGGATGTGGATGGATGCCACATGAGTGTGTGGATGTTATGAAGGTGAAGCATGCCCAGAAGATCCTGGCCGAAGTAAGTCCAATCACTGGTTCTATTCTTATGCGGTTCAGACTGGTATAGTCTGATAGTCAGCTAATGGAAACAAAACTGATTATAAATAATAGAGGGGCCTCTTAAGTTGACCTTCTGACCTTGTTAAAAAGTCATTGCTCTACATAAAATAGGTTTTTAATTTCCGCTCTGCTTCCTGCTCTCTCTCAGAGAGGCTACCGTGTGAAGTTGGACAAACAGGAATACACAGTCCCCACAGACAGAGTGGACTTGGTCTGCGCCAAGAACGCCGCTCAGGTCCTTAACGAGGTGAGAAAGACTCGGACTCTCCACCATCCCGTTGGTATTCACTTCAATCTAACCGACGTCTTTCATCACGGTATTCTACTCTCTCGCTCTTTTCCAGGCCAAATATCGTGAGGCCTGGAACCAGGACAAGACTAAGTACTCACTGGTGGACACTCCACTGATGGCAACAGCCAGAGAGGTGGCCAAGAATATTCATCCCGTAAGGCAGTGAAGATGACAACATCTGAAGTTTTTAATGGCACCAATCAGTTCAAGTAACTTTACTTCTCTTTCATGATTTTGCTACATTAAGTATTAACTGGTGGAAATTCCGTCTCTTGCAGCATCTTTATACTCAAGCATGGGACAACGTCAAAGCCACAGGATACTACATGCCTGGAGACGCTGTTCCCATCAAGAACTGCATCTCTATGTCTAAAGTGCAGAGTCAGGTAAGCAACTAGACTAGCATGTTCATTTCTTTTCAATGTTTTCTTATGGAGGGTTTAGAGATTAATTTGTGTCTGTACTGCAGCACAAGTACCTGGAGTCGTACCGCAAGCAGCAGGGTCATCACATCGGTGCCCGCTGTGTGGAAGAGGATCCTCTCATCATGTTGGCCATGAACTCAGTCAAGATTGCCAGTGACGTTCTGTACAAGAAGGACTTCAACAAGTCCAAGACCAAGTACCACCTGCCCGCAGACATGCTGACCCTGGAACTGGCCAAGAAATGTCAGAACCAAGTCAACGACTTCAACTACAGAACTCGTCTGCACCAATGGACCTGCCTGCCAGACTCCAACGATGTGGTCCAGGCCAGAAAGATCTACGATCTTCAGAGTGATGTGAGTGTTTTGCTGAGGCCCTCTGTGCTGAAACTATTGTACCCTGGCCTGAGAGATTTAAATTTGTCTTTTCATTTCCATTCTGTCTCCAGAATGTGTACAAAGCTGACCTGGAATGGATCCGTGGCTGTGGCTGGGTGGCCGCTGACTCAGTTGAACATAACAAAGTCAAGAAGGCCCAGGAGATTCTCAACGACGTATGTTCTTCTTTTAAGCAATTATTATTATTAGGATTGTCAATTGATAAAAAAACTTCATTACAGTATGAGAGTTGCTTTCAGAACTTCATTAAAGTGGTCATGAATCTACAGTATCTTGTAATCTATTTGACAATTGTGCGTCAGTCATCTTGTCGGCAGTCGACTTATTTACTGGCCTGTGCTTGCTGAGGCCATCTCTTATGCATCTGACTGGAAATCTAGCCTATGCTGAATGAGATGGCATCTTGCAGTGTATGCAAATAATAATAATAACGTGAATAAATTAATAATGTGTATCAACTGTATATGAGAAAAACTATGGGTGGACAGTGGAATTATATATACAAAAAGGTAACTTCTGATTTTTATTCATCAACTAATCTGACAAAAGTCAAAATTTAGTCAACGATTGATGTGTGACATCATCATCATCATTATCATTACTACACGGTAATCCTTACCTTTACCTTCTTCTGCAGAGACTGTACAAGCAAGGTGCCAAAGATGCCCACAGTAATTTCACCCTCATTGTGGACAGACCTGAGATTATTCTGGCAAAGATCAATGCTGCCAACCTCAGCGACGTAAGTGAAAATATAACCCTGACGTTTTTGGCATTTTACCTGACCTACAAAAATCTATATCTTCATCTAAATGATGTGCCCTTTCTGTTTAGTTGAAGTACAAGGAAACCTTCAACGCAGAGAAGGGACATTACATCGGTTCGGAGGACACTCCTCAGCTGGCTCACAGCAGGGAAGCAGCAAAGATCCTCAGCCTGGTACTTTCTCTGACTCTCTTTTGCAGATGTTTTATCACAAATGTCCTGTTTTCATTTTTTTCACACTTTTTCTTTTAATAATCCTGTGTGCTTGCAGAAACTCTACAAGGACACCTGGGACAAGTCAAAGGCCACAGGCTACAGTCTGGACCACGAGTACATCCCACTCCTCAGTAGCAAGAAGGGCAGGGATATCGCCAGCGACGTGAGCGTCGTTTCTTTACAGACGTCACTTACAGAATTTTGCTCTTTGTGTTAAATAATTAAATTCTTCTATTCCTAAATACATCCCCTTAGGTCAAGTACAAGGACACTCATGAGAAGGCCAAAGGTCACTACATGGCTGAAACCCTGGTTGACTTCCCTGAGGTTGTTCGCTGTGGACAACAGGAGAAGAACAAGGGACTGGTAAGATGGAAAACATACTTTTTTTAACTTTTTTAAAAAAAATTTTAAACTTTTAACCTTAACTAGTTTTAGTTCAATTTTTTTAGTCTCTTGTCCTTTATTGAGTCAATACTTCAACGGCAATACTTAAAATCATCCCCTATGTGGAAAAAGACATGTAGCTTTTACTCCTCTAGTATTTTTATTCTGGGGTTTGATAGGAAAATAACACAGCGCTGTGTCATCCACAGAGGCTCTACCACAAGGATTACCACGGCAACAAGACCAAGATCCACATCCCATCTGATGTCATTGCCAACCAAGTGGCCAAGAGGTGTCAGGACATGTTGAGCGACGTCCTCTACCGCACCTACCTGCACCAGTGGACATGTCCTCCTGAGCAGCAGGAGGCAATCCGTGCCCGCAAGAACAATGAGATCCTCAGTGATGTAGGATTTTACGTCTCATTCTGCACTACAAGACCAATTAAAAGTTAGAACACTTGGTTTACTCTTTCTTAACATGCTGTTTGTTCTTAGGTGTTCTACAAGGAGGACATGAACTGGATTAAGGGAATTGGTTGCTACGCGTGGGACACACCAGAGATTATTCGTGCCAAGAAGTCCTACGACATGCAGAGTGATGTGAGTAGCACCGCATACAAAACGTGGCTGAGGGGTTAAACATTTCGACATAACAGCATTTCCTAAGATGCTTGTGTGATAACTAACCCGTATTATATTATCCTTTATAGCGCAAATACAGAGAAGAGGCCAAGAAGGAGTTCAACAATTACTCCATTGTGACGGACACGCCAGTGTATGTGACTGCTATTCTGGGTAGCACCTGGGCCAGCGAGGTGAGTAACCTGGACTGGACAACTTTGTGTAGAGTTTGACGCATCAATCGCTACCTGAGAATGTCGATAAAGTGATGGCTGTTGTGTTTATAGCTCAACTACAGGGAGGCTTACCACAAGGAGAAGCACCTGTACACCACGGTTCTGGACACCTACGACTACGCCAGATGCCACAACTTTAAAGAATTCTTCAGCAACGTAAGTTTTGACAGGAAGTCACGCCAACTACTAATTCACAAACTCTTGAAATACTGCAACCACAAAGGATATTTTGGTTATGATGGTTCTGTGACTTAGATAGATGTTTGAATTTGAGGTTGTAAAGACTAATTGAGGACGTAAGAAAATTGGAGAGAATATAAAAAAAATGCAACAAAAAGGAATCTCTTGTTAACTGTAAATATACAGTGTGGAGAAAAATAAATCTTTTTTCTTATGTTGTGATTTAAACTAAGAAAATAGACGATGAAAAGACATAAAAATAACAGCAGGCTTCTAGATTCTTCAACAACACAATTTCTTGTCTATCGTTGAAACAAATTGAGTTACTTACACTAAGCATTTTCAGAAGATTCTCTAGCCTAATTGAGTTACTTACACTAAGCATTTTCAATTCTCTAGCCTGCTTGCCTTTGCTTAAGTTTGTCAGAGTGACTGATGGGTTCTTGGTTAGAAAGAGTAGAGGTAGGCTAGTGTTTAGCTCTAAATATTTTTTTTTATTTTGCATAAAACAATGTGACATGGTTGCTTATATGGTTTTGTTTTATAATGCGACAAAATAAATTTACTTTCTTTTCCATCAACAGAAAAATTACACTTCTGCCTGGGACAAAATCAAAGCCACTAGCTACCAGATTCCACCTGACTCCAATGCCCTGCAACACGCCAAACAGCAGAAAGTCATCCTGAGCAGTGTAAGTCCGACAGTCAGCTCTGTTAATGTCTTCACTTGTTTGTCCTGTCTGTCTACTGCTAATAAACACCTGGTTTCATTTTTTCTTCCTTTAGGTGAAGTACAAGGAGGACTATGAGAAGTACAAGACCCTCTACAGTTTGCCCAAGTCCCTGCAGGATGATCCTGCAACAGCTCGCTGCGTTAGAGTTGGAAAGCTGGTCTTGGACGTAAGCTAAATTTGACCTCTTCTCCTCCTCCTATTTAATATGCAGTAAACCTGACGTCTTGTCCGTCTCTACAGCGTCTGTACAAAGAGAACTACGAAAAGACCAAGGCCAAGAACCACATCCCACCAGACATGCTGGAGATCTTAGCTGCCGGCAAGACCCAGTCCATCGTCAGTGGCATCCACTACAGGAAGTATCTGCACCAGTGGCTGTGCGTCCCTGACATTCCGGTGTATGCGCACGCTCGTAAGGTCAACGAGCAGCTCAGTGATGTGAGTGTCAACTGTCAATACAAATTGATGTACCTCTAGTTGTCACTGTTGCACATGCATGTCAGCCACTGATAAACACTGAAAACCTTCAAGCCATGATATGGACAGCCTTTGATTTCCATTCACTACTGAGACTATGAACAATAATAGTCTTTTACTATAGTTCCAAAATGGAACCCAGATCCTTTCCTTGATGGGATTGGAACACCTCAGGCCTTTGTGGGAACAATTGACTTTAGGCTTTAGCAACTATATTTATTTATATGTGTGAGAATTTTAGAATTAGAAGAATTATACACTGGCCTGCAGTAAGTGTTTTTCAGTAGCATTGTCCTTGAGGTTGCAATTATCCAAGTGAAGTACTGTTTGTGTCATCAACTAGCTTCATCCTTTACCTGTCCTTCTCAGGTCTTCTACAAAGACGATCTGAACTGGCTGAGAGGAATCGGCTGCTATGCCTGGGACACGCCCGAGATTCTCCGTGTGAAACAGGCTGGTGAAATTCGTAGCGAGGTGAGACCATTCATAGCATTGAGCGCCATTTCCAAATCAACACCTCTCTTCATATTTTTTACATCTGAAGTGACGCTCACTGTCTCATTTCTTTACTTTTGTTCAGTCCAAGTACAGAGCCAAGGGTATTCAAGACTTGCAGAACTTCACAGTGGTGACTGACACGCCAGTGTACGAGACGGCCAAGCAGAGCGCCGTTAATCTGAGTGATGTGAGCAGCCTGATTTTTCACACCATAGGAAAAGGTTGTACTTAATTGAACGCAAACAATTTTACATCTTTTTTTTTTTTTTCTTTTTCTCTTTCCAGCTCAATTACCGCTACGACTACCACGCCAACGTCAAGGGCACAAACACTTCTCCTGCAGTCACTGTTGAATCACAGAGAGCTCGTCTGGCCAATGAGATCCAGAGTGATGTGAGTCCATGCTCCAAGACACACCTTCACTATTATATACACACACATATAAACCAGAAATGCATTACTGCTTGGTGTAAACGATTTAAAATAAACAATATAATTTTGATATCTGTACAACACATAGCTAATTTAATATAGTAAAATGTAAACAGTTGTATATTTTTTTTCAACAATGTGTCTATATGGGTTCACACCACAAAGTATTAATTTTAATGTTACGGGCGATGTGCGTTGTGTAAAATGTAAACAGTTGTATATTTTTTTCAACAATGTGTCTGTATGGGTTCACACCACAAAGTATTCATTTTAATGTTGGTGTTTTAACTTTCTGTGTTTTTAAATCACATTCACTAAAACTTTTAAGTGACGAGCGTTGCTTACATCTGTTATATTTCTTCAGCTAATCAAACTTTTGACAAAGTTGCTTTAGGGGCTCCATTACTCAGTCTGTCATTGGTCTTCTCCCATGTTCAAGTCACTGTGAAACATATCCGATTTAACTCCGAGTGGAGTCAAATCAACTTTACACTGACCCTTTTTTGGCTAATAAAAAAATGAAAATGTTTTATTTTTCTGTGTCTCACTCTACTGTTCTGTTCTCCACTTCAGATTTTGTACAAGGAGGCCAATAAGAACTTCATGCCAACCGGCTTCTCCCTGCCTCACGACACTCCGCTCATCAAGCAGGTTAAACTGAACAGTTTAAATACCAGCGATGTAAGTGGTTCACTTTTGTGATGTCAACTTTTCTACATTTAGTTCTTTTTCTGTGAAATGATTTCACTCACCTGTGCTTCCGTCTGCGTAGGTTAAATACAAGGAAGCCTATGAGATGACCAAGGCTAAGGCCTACACTATTCACCCAGAGGGAGTCAACTTTGTCGGAGCCAGGAAAGCTCACAAGATCGTCAACGACGTGAGCTAACCTTCTGCCGATGCCACGGACTCAAACCGCTCGCTGGTCAGTCTCTGACATGTGATCTGCTTCTCTATCCGCAGCGTCTGTATCGTGAGCTGTACCACAAGAACAAGGACAAGATCCACACAACCTACGAAACCCCAGATATCAAACAAGTCAAGAACAACCAGATGCACCTCAGCGACGTATGGAGCCATTTTCTACACGCCGCCTCCTCCTTCACACTTCAGTCAGAGCCCCTGTGTTGAGCTTTGTATTTATGTCTTATTGGTATATTTCTTGTCTACTTCCAGCTGTGGTACAAGGAGAAGTACAACAACAGCAAAGGTCAGCTGATCTCCCTCCCCATCACACCTCAGCTGATCCACTGCTCACACGTCAACGAGATCACCAGTGAGGTATGGGTTTTTGAGGCCACGAAATCACGCAAAAATAGCCAGATGGTGTTTTTTTAATTTAATATGTTTATAATTTTTTTTTAAGCTCAAATATAAAGAAGATCTACAGTGGCTGAGAGGCGTCGGCTGCTTCCTGTACAACACGCCAGAGATGGTCCGCCTCCGCAACATCACCCAGTTCAACGTACGGACGTAGTTTTAACACTTTCTGTCCATTAAAACCTAATCACAGCAACATATCAATAAATCTGTCACCTTTTTTTATACATATTTTTAGGAGAACTATCCAATTGATGCCAAGAAGAATCTGAGCAAATTCTCCGTGGTCCTAGACACGCCAGAGTACAAACGTGTGACCGAGCTGAAGACCCATATGAGCTCTGTGAGTCCTTATAAATGATAATTTGACTATTTCTGACTTTTTAATTTAATTTCTGAACCCTAGCCATTTTATTCAAACTGTGCTCTGTGCTTTTTCCAGATGATCTACAAAGCCCAGAGCAAAGAGGAAATGGGCAAGGTCAGCACTCCAGGGGACGCTGTTGAGTTTAAGAGAGCCAAGTGGGCCCAGAAGCTGACCAACAAGGCGAGTTCTAGTCCTACATCAGCACCAATGGGTGTGAAAGTTATTTTTCTAACGATGTTATTTTTATGTTTTGGTTTACAGTACCTGTACACAGACCTGGCTGCTAAGGAGAGAGCTCACTTCACTCAGGAAATCGAGACTCCTCACATGCGCCATGCCAGAAAGATTAAAGTGGTCTACAGTGATGTAAGACTCTCCGCTCCTCTTTATCATTGTATTAGCGAGCACCATCTTTACCAGAAACACAATATAAAATTTCTTCTCTGTGTAGAAAATTGTTTTAATACGAGAGCTTCACTTTGGATCACATTTCGTTTCCTCCTCTAGAACAAATACAAAGAACAGTATGAGAAGATGAAGCACAGATACACGGCCATTGCCGACACCCCGCTGCTGATCAGAGCCAAGAAATCCTACCTCCAGTCCAGTGATGTGAGTCTACGTCTAACTTTTACTTTTGGGTTATAACTGCTTGTATATGTAATTGTTATCTTCTTCTTTAACATCCCTGGATAATCAACAATTTTGTTTCATATAAATATAAAATAATACTACTTTTTTCACACTCTTAAGTGACAAATTACATCTTTTTAATATATATATATAGGAATATATACTGTAAATATTCCAAAAATCTCCTATAGTTAAATAGCTATAGTTAAAATGAAATTATTATTGAAACTCATTTTGGGCCAGATGTTGGGTGTTGCAGACCAAAAACTGGAGTTTGAGAGCCCTGCTTTAGAAAGAATAGAAACAAACCTGGTTTTCTTCATTACACCATAAAACCATATTTCAACATGGTTTTTTTTTTATCTCCAGCTGCGCTACAAGGAGACCTTCCAGCTCTCCAGGGGTCACTACCGTACAGTCAAGGATGCTCTGGACATCGTCTACCACCGCAGAGTCACCGACGATATCAGCGAGGTCAGAAGCCACATTTTTATTGCCTGTAGTCACATTTTTGAATATTTATACATAACAATGCTAACCTCATTGTATCCTCTCCTTCTCAGGTTAAATACAGGGAGAAGTACATCAGCACCCTGGGAACATGGAAGTCCATCCCAGATCGTCCTGAGTTCTTTTTCAACAGAATTGTCAATGACAATGTCAGCAACGTAAGTTCCGTCCACTTTCATTCTTATATCTATCTACCAATATGAAGGTAAGCTCTAAATTTAGGATGTATGTAGTGCAACCTAAAATTCTAGGACAGTGAAGGCATCACTGGCGTTATCCTGCTTTAAAATAATATAGTCTATATTTTTACTTTTAGCTAAATTGTGGCTATTTTTAGGCTTTTTTATTATGTTTTCTTTGTGACATTGACTGATTCGTTTTTATAGATTTCTTTGAAGTAATTTTAACAATGACATTTTTTTAAGCAGCGGAATTGACTAACTGTAAAAGACGGAAGTTGTGTTTCAAATCTTCTTATGGCGCAAATATTTGCAGAAATAACAATTAACATTCTCCGGGAAGACACTTTTTTCGGAGCATTTTAAAGTCTTGTTTATTTGGCACTCAGCCGGTCATCAATTTGTATCATAACTTGTGCCTTTGCTGTACGTCTCAAGAACAAGTACAAGGAGGACTTGGAATGGCTGAAAGGAATCGGCTGCTACGTGTGGGATACACCAGATCTTCAGCTAGCTGACAAGAACAAGTCACTGTACAGCCAGGTAAGTTACACAACAACCTTTACCCTTTGACAAACAATCTTAATGTGCCTTCACATAAGTGTGTATTTAAAAAAAACGTGTATTTTCTTGTCAACAGAGAGAATACAAAGCGTCCTTTGAGAAGAACAGAGGAAACTTCAAATACACCAGCGACACTCCATTCTTCAACACGGCCAAGTTCGCCTCCACCCTCATTAATGATGTGAGTCGTTTCATTTTATATTTTAACCTCATTGCCGTTCTATAATAGGTTTGGTAAAATAAGGTAAAAGTAAAATTTGTAAACGTTTTTGTTCAAAAATAGAATGCATTTATGATTCTGTGCATTTGTTGGACTCAGCTTCAAGGTAAAATTGAGTTCATTTCTAAATGTAAATTTAGAATTCTGTTCTATTCTTACATTAATGCCTGGTATATAGGTATGGTATACAGTATGTATAGTGGCCTCTGCTGGATAAGAGGTTCTATTCTTACATTAATGCCTGGTATACAATCTGTATAGTGGCCTCTGCTGGATAAGAGATGTAACTGATGATTAACTTGTCATTTACTCTACATTCAGAAAATGATTAGAAATTGTACTCCTTGAGTTTCCCTCATTTTGTTTTTTGTCAGAGAAACAAAAAAAAGAAACTTTGTTATAATCATATAATTGACATTCAAAAAACATGCTCATAACTCTTGCAGCTCTTCTCTGTATTTTCTCTGATTATATTACTTGTCTGCATTATTTAACCTTCTTTTCCTCTCCCGAGAAGCTTCTTCACATCACAGGTCACTTTTTTTTTGTTATTCCTGTGAATATTTCATTCACATCACAGGTCACTTTTTTTTTGTGTGTTATTCCTGTGAATATTTCGTTTCTTAACCACTCTTTGACGTTGTGAGCAGAGGTCCTACAGAGCTAACTATGAGAAGACTAAGGATAAGTACACAGTAACCACTGAGGATCCTAGGTATCAGCTGGCCAGAGAGAACAGGAAGATTCAGAGCCAGGTAAAACACCTGGCCGCCCTCCAAAGTTTGTGCTGGGTCCAGACCTCTGGTGCATGAGGCCGACACCACAGACCCGACCGGTGGTCGTCACCTTGGCATGGCCTTCTCTGTTTTCAACACCAGAGAACTCGTCCTCTCTCTGTGTCGGCGTCTGCTCCTTCTCTGTCTTTTCTCTCCTCACAGGTTTTTACTGTGTCTTCAGAGCCAAAACAGAAATAGTCTATTGATGACATCAACATGTTATAAATTTGTCCAAATTAAGATGGACTCCTTTTTGATCAAGTTTTATTTAGGACGTTTTTGTCATACTTTAAGTGAGCGAACGATTTTTATTTTTCTGGCCTTTAATATAAGTTTAATTTATACGTGCTTCAAATAGGTGTCAGTTGTTTTTTGACTTATTTTTGCCAGATTTTTACCTACAATCTTTATTATATATCTCATGCAAACAGATCAGATAAAAACACATTTTAAAAGACATTTCTACCCTTAACTTTCCTGATTCTCAACCCTGCTCTGAAGACACACGAGGACTCTCTACCCGTCTCTCCTCCAGTCCAGTGTTCCCGCTGTTGATTCTCTCTGCTCAACTGTGGCATGCTCTGCGTCTGTTTGTCTATGTCTGTGTGAACAGAAACTGTACAAATCCACCGCAAAGCATCTGTTAAAGAGCGGCTGCAATGAGCTGCGCCGCCCCGACATCCTCACCGCCATGTTTCAGACAGCTATCGGTAGTAAGGTAAACCTTCTGAGAAAGTCATCCATCCACCCATCCATCGCTTTCATTGGTCCATCTCATCGGTTTTACTCATCACTGTATTCTGTTCTCAGTGAAACGCTGCCTTGCTGAGTAAAACACTGTAGTTCCACTCAGGAGTGAAACTACACCGCTGCTGGGCCCAGTTCAGACACCATGGTTTCCTCTGAAATCATGGTTCTCAGTAGACAATGCCATCATCACCCCCTGCCGCTTGAAGTACACTTAGCGACCGGCGTTAACCGACGCTCTAATCCCTCCATCGCTTCTCCACTTACCGTCATATCGCACTGACCCCTGGAGATTCACATCATTTTGAAATAGTAGAACAGTAGAGACAGGCAGCAAACTGCTGCGACGAAGCTTCTGTAGAGAAGCTTGGGATGCTTCAGTACCTGCTGTAGCTGGACGGTACTACCGCTACACATTTCAGTTATCATTGAATTGTGTCATTCAGCTAACCCTTCTGTGTGTGAAAAAATGACCTCTGTGTCAACAGCTAAAATCGTTTTCAGCTAACCCTTCTGTGTGTGAAAAATGACCTCTGTGTCAACAGACTTGACTGAATGCTGTAGTTTGCAAGTTTTGCATGTTTGAGCATGTTCTTATTAATAAATGCCACCATCTCACTCATCAGTCCATCTATAATTTTACATTTTAAGGACATTAAATACGACCAAAAAATTGACTCTAATTTGACTCAAAGGATGCTAAAAAGAGTCTGTTTACGCATTCCTTTTTAGCATCTCTCACATCATTTAACAAAAAAACAAGTCATAAGCCAAACTTTAAAAAAAAAACAAAAACATAAAATGAATGGTGATTTGGAGTGTTACTCACTTTGCTTCTGTTCCTGCACTCACCTCCAACAGTGGAGGTACAGGGAGCAGTATGAACGAGCCAAGGACAAGTTCACCTCCATCCTGGAGACACCAGAGTACGAGGCTCACAGACGCAGCAAGAAGATCGGTGATGTAAGTTTTGCCCAAACAAACTTGAAAGATAATTGATGAAAGACTTGTATTGACGTGGTGGCTGCTGCCCTCTTCAGATCATCTACAGGATGGAGTACAACAAGACCAAGGCCAAGGGCTACACCCTGCCTTATGACACTCCACACCAGCTGCACATGAAGAAGGTCAAGGAGATCACCAGCAACGTGAGTCCTGGTCTGATCTGTCGGCGTTCGACAATATGCTGTTGGCTGCTGTTTTTGACTGTGTGCTTTCCTGTGTCTTACAGCTGAAGTACAAAGAGGTTTACGAGAAGAGCAAAGCTCAGATCAACATGGACCCAGAGGCTCATTCGATCCGTGCCGCCAAGGAGGCTTATAGGAACATCACCAACGTGAGCGTCTTCACTTGAGCTTATTTTGAACGACTTACCTGAAAATGAACAAAAACATGTCAATGTTTTCACATTGGTGATTCTGTTTACGTTCATCAGCTCGACTACAAGAAGAAGTACGAAGCCACTAAGGCCAAGTGGAACTGGACGACGGACAGACCAGATTTTCTCAATGCTGCTAAGAACTCCATGCAGCAGAGTGATGTGAGTTTTTTACCTCTCTTTCATCTCTGACACTCACTTATTATTTTTATACCACAAGGTGAAAAAAAACCCTTTTGTAATGTTCCTCTCTCACACACGCACTGTCTTCCAGGTTGAGTACAAGTATGACAAGGAGATGCTGAAGGGCTGTGTTATCCCTGTGACCGACGACAAACTTATGCTCCTTCGTTTGCAAAATTCTGAGATGGCCAGCGAGGTGAGTCTTACCCTTGTGTTCAAACCACAGCAAAAAACTTGCACAAAAATTACACTTTTCATTCATTCTGAAGTCAGTTGATGTAAAGTTGTGCTGTGGTTTGCATTTCCTAAACAGCTGTGTGCTCTTCTGTCCACCAGGTGAAATACAAATTGAAGTATGAAAAGGCCAAGGGTCACTATCTGCCTGTCATGGACACTCCTCAAATCCTTCATGCCAAGTCTGTGAAACTGCTGTCATCAGAGGTAAAAGCAGAAAGAATGTCTTCTTTTTTTTTCAATTTTTCAACATTCGAACATTTAAACCTGTTTTTAAATGTTTTGTCTTCGTCCGTAGACCAAATACAAAGAGGCCAGTAAGAAGGAAAGGCAGTCCGGCGATTTCACCACCATGTCAGAGACTCGGGACACAGCCCACAGCAAGAACGTCAACAAGCTTGTCAGCAAGGTAGACATCCTCTCACTACAGTTGGGTTATGGTTTTAGATCAAGTCAAATTACTTTTGGATTCTGGCTTTTTTTTTTTTTTTTGATCTTTTGGTTTGGCTACTTCTTCATCATTTTTTTTGGCTCGTACATTTAACTCTTCTCTGTCACAGACGCTGTACAAAGCCAAGTTTGAGAAGGAAAAGGGTAAGTCGGAGTACAACAACATGACTGTTCCACCTGATGTTCAACACGCCATTGATGTGGCCAAATGCCAGAGCAGCGTGAGTCTCCTCTATTGATATACTTTGCGTTTTAGTCTGACTCGTAGTCTCGTTTCACTTTATAACCCATGTCGTTCTGCTGTTGCTCTTCCGTTTGAACTCAACAGTTGCAGTATAAGAAGAACGCCAAGGCCAACCTGAGCTACACCACTGTGGTGGATCGTCCCGACATCAGGAAGGCCACCCAGGCTGCCAAACTAATCAGTGGGGTAAATAATGCTAATAATAATAATATTGATAATTATAATCAAGTCACACCACTTTTATTAGGATTAATACATTTGTCTAATGGACTTTCCAGTTATAAAATCAGAATTAAAATCAAAATTATTCTTCAAAAAAATATATAAAATATAAAAATATAAATATAAAATATACTGAGTTTATATCAACGATACAAAGAGAGGCAAAATACATTGGCAAATATTATGGAAACCAATTTAAACCAATGAGCAGATTCAGGTGGACATTGAAATGCAATTTTAAATTGTGATCGTTTGAGGCACTGACCAGGTCACAGCTAAAAAAAAAAGAAACTGCTTGATTCTTTGATATTCTAAAAGCACTCTAGTGCTCTGACTGGAAAAGTCTACTGAAAAAAAGCAATAATTTTTATAAATATTTATACAATATTTTTTGTTTATAATGGACACAAGGGCTGCCTTTCTACTGACGCCCACAGTGATTTTGTCATTAATTTGTTAGTGTCAATTTTTCAGTAAACAGTGAAAGTCCATGTTTTGCTTTGCTTCCCTATGCAGGTTAAAATAAAAAAAATCTTAGTCATAAAGAAAACGCATCTCATCCCTTGATTGTTGTTGTTGTTGTTTTGTTTGATTGATGTTTTAACATCCTCTCCATCAGATTGGATACCGCGATAAAGCCCGTGAGGAGGCGAGCCGCGGTGGTTCTCTGACCTACCGCCCTGACATTACTCTGGCCACTGAAGTGTCCAAGCTGACCAGTCAGGTCTGTGTGACCAGAATCGACTGTTTGTTTGTTTTTTTTACCTCTGTTCAAGATGTGTATTTTGTCCATAGAGTACATGACAGTCCAGCTGTGGTAGAAACCTAACTACAGGCCACTGAGACTAACAGTAGAGCTGCAGATCTGACCTCATGCTTCCATCCTGCATTTCCTATTCATGTCTCATCCCTCCATTTTTTTTTTTTACTGCGCTTTGTAGGTGGAGGCCAGGCCCTCCCTCCATGGAGCTGCTTCCATTGACACGCCGCAGATGCGCCACATTAAGAAAATGAGTGCCTTGACTAGTGATGTAAGGAGGTTCACACCCTAAAACTCTAGGGCTGCCATTATTTTTTCTGTCTTTTTGTCATTTATGATTGGAATTCTTTTTTTTATTTGAGTTCAAATTGGCGAATTGAAAACAAATTTTCTAAAAAAGATCAAGGGTTAATTATGTCAGATTTTTTTTAATATTATATAATATGAATAGTTTAGTATTAAAATCCAAATATTAATATTTGGATATAGCCTGATAACTACATACTAAACTTTTATGAAACTTTTTCTTGAAACGCTTTTTCTGTGTCTAACATTCAGATTTCTCGCTAAACTAAAAAAAGCTTTGCATTTGCTGCATTAGTTGCAATTGTGCCGGCAAAGTCCGCTCATTTTAAAGCATTCCCATGATTCCATTTTGTCAATCAAACATGATGTCACATTGTGGATTAACAAATGGTTTCTTCTTTTAAAAAGGGAAAAGCAACTGTCGTTTTAATCGTTTCTTTCAGGAAACACCATCCTTCATTTACAGTAGTAGAAGTTTCGGTGTAGATTTCTCTGACATTGTGTTATATATTCTAATAGTGGATCAATTCAGACCAGAGGAAGAAACTTCTTACATAATGTTCGTATTTGAATCCACCAGATTAAGTATAAGGAGAAGTTTGACAAGGAGGTAAAAGGAAAGAAGCCGCAGTTTGACCTGAAGGACACCAAGATTTACAAGATTATGAAGGACGCCAACGTGTTAGCAAGTGAAGTAAGTGAGCTCCATCACGTCACACCTGTCTTCCTGCCACTGATGCTCAACGCGTACCGTTCATTTTCCATCTACAGGTGAAATACAAGGGCGATCTGAAGAAGATCCACAAACCTGTGACCGACATGGCTGAGTCTCTGTCCATGCAGCACAGCCTGAGCACCAGCAAGCTGGCCAGCAGCGTAAGACTCCCATCAGATGTTTTACCCAGGGAGCTGTTCATTTTCAAATCATCGTTTCCTTTTATATAACACCTCACACTCACATCTGCACATCATCCACCTCCTTAAACACATCATCGCCTTAAACTGTCACTGGCTTCATCTGGTAGTGATCCTTACCCAGCCCCTCATCTCACCTATAACCTCTCCTTTTCTTTTTAACCTCCCTTCTTTATTATTACCTCATCATCTCATTTTGAAAAATAACCTTTAACCAATATTTTTTTTAGTTTTTAGTCATTTTTGGCTAACTTTTATCTATTACCAGTATAGTTTTTAACTTAAGCTTATCTAATTTGACAGATTTTTTTTTTAAATTTTTGACTTGTATAAACTATTTTTTTAATGTTTTTTGTTTGTTTTTGTTATGAATTTAGTTGCATTATTTGCATAAACTACAGCACTTTGTGTTATACTTTTGGTAACTGTGTTTACAGTTTGTTCTTAATGCTGAAACACTTTTTTTAGCTGAAAAATAATTAAGCTATTTAGGATATTTTTATAGGTTGGAAAACATAAGTAGATCAACTAATTATAGCTGTACTTATTGTTGACGTTTTAGCTTAGTATAAATTGTGATTTTTTTTATTTTTCAATTCAACTGTTTTTTGCTAGCTTTCCCTTCCTTGGACTAATTTCAGGACATTTTCCCTGACCCCGCGCTGAGCCCTCACCCACTCAGATAATTCTCATACTAGTTTTTAAAAATCACCCTTTTTCATTTTCTCCCAGTTTTTGACTTTGCTATCAGCTTTTTGAATACAGTTCAAGCTTTTGCTGTACTATGAACTCATTTCTTATTTATTGGATGCGAGTAAACTTCAGACTCGCTTTCTGACGTCTGACTTGACTGGAACATTCCCCTGTAGTACTGCTACAAGAAGAAATTTGAGGAGAGTAAGGGTCACTACCATATGATTGCTGACACACCAGAGCAGCTTCATCACAAGGAGGCGTCTGAACTGCAGAGTAACGTAAGTGCTGCACAATCTGAGTTCGAGGCAAGGCAGCAAAACACAACAACCTTCAAAAATGCTACCAAAAAAAAACAAGCTTAAAATATTGTATCGGTCTTTGTCTAACCATGTACGCTTATGTAAAAAGTGCTTTTCATAGAATATCTTTTCTGACAAAGAAATAAGGATTTTGCAGCTTTGTATGTATTGTAAATGTATTTTACCAACAAAAACAAAGACAAATAGCCGTATTGACTTCCTGTCTTGGCGAATTGATTGAATCCACTTTTCACACAGCAGTTGACTTGACATTTCTGTTTGCTGCTCCAGGTGAAATATAAGGAGAAGTATGAGAAGGAGAAGGGAAAAGCCATGATGGACTTTGAGACCCCCACGTACTTGACGGCCAAGGAGGCCCAGCACATGCAGAGCCAGGTAGGACAATGGAAAGGCTTTGTGTGTGAATCTCTACTTTTAAAGCTGCAGATGCAACACTCTTCAGTAACAAGCTCTGGTAAAAATATAGATATATATATATTCATTAACCTGCAGTTTAATATTCATTTGTATAAAAGTTTTCATGCCTTACTGGTTTTAGAGTTCAAGTTCAGTAACTGTTCTTATGTTAATCCTTAGCTCAGGGGTCACCGACCTTTTTGAAAGTGAGAGTAACTTCATTGCACCCATTTAAATATCATTGCAAGTGGAACTGATTCAGAAAGCACAGTAACAGTACAATTTTTGACCCTCTTGTTGACTAGTTTTTCACCATGTTGGTGACCCCTGCCCTAAACTACTGTATAAATTAGGTTTGGGGAAGGCAGAAACAATTTAAGATGTGTTACTTTAACTTTAGAAACCATTTCCAGGATCTAAATAGGTTTTGCTTCTTTACATGTAGCATTTCCACTGCAGTGAAAGTTTGTTGAAAATAATGACTCTTGATAGACAAGTATGAAAATGCATGTTTCCAGTGTCAGTTCATCTTTCCTGCTTCAACTTGTTACTTTAGATAAGAGTTTAAAAATGCAGAAAATTTTCCAGCCAATCAGAAAGCTGCCTGCTTTAAGTTCCATTCCGACAGTTCCCGTCACACTTCAAACAGGAGTTGTTATTATTCCCCAAAACACTCAATGTATATCCTGGTGTCTGCAGTCAAAATGTATGATTCTTCATTCCTAATTCTAGGTTCTGAAGTAGAAACAGGTTTTAATATTGTAGACAACAGCGGTGTTCGTCTGTATGCTGAACGGTGAACCTGATCTGCCTGCATGTGGATTATCTGTGATGTGTCCTTGTCCTTGTCCTTGTCTCTGCGGCCAATAGAAAGACTATAAGAAGGACTATGAGGAGAACATGAGGGGCAAGAACCTCTCAGGCTTGGAGGTCACCCCTGCTATGTTACATGTCAGACATGCTACCAAAATAGCCAGTGAGGTAACCAAATTACCACCATCGACCCTCCAACCCGTTTTTATAATCACACTAAGATTTAATCTCAACTTTGGTCCTTCTCCTTTTTTTTTTTAATCTCCACTCTTATCTCTAATCCCACCAGTGTTTTCTCCTTCCCCACTTCAGTTCAATAGTAGTTTCTATTCTTCTGCATGAGTCACCGCACCGACCTGAACGTATTATTCCTCCCATGTGTTCAATGTTGAAATCTGTTATATGTAGGAATAAAACCCTTCCTGTACTGTAGCTGAATTTGAAGCCTCTGCACGTCAGCATGCGTCCTCTGAATGATCCAGACACGTTTTCTTTTAAAGGTGAAACACTCACTTTGAACTGTTGTGATGTGGATTTGTTTTACTCTGTTTGATGAAATGTGGTTCAATTTGTCCTTTACCAGGATCTTTTTTTGGTTCATCAAAGTCACCAGCTTCTCTATCTTCTACTTTATGACTAAACTTTTATTGGTTACTACATTTTGTGGTCAGACTGTAAGAGCAGCACTGGAAGTGATCCGTAATTTGTGTAAAGCCACAATTTTTTTTAAGTTAAAATAATTTAATTGTATACCTTACCTTACTCTTTAAAGCAGGGGTGTCAAACTCATTCAGATTGAACCCCACAGCCGGCCGGTTTTGACCCACAAGCCGTATGTTTGACACGCCTAGTTTAAATCATAAGTGACCAAAACAGTAGGTCTTATTGACTCTGAATATGTTACAATAAATGTATTAAATATTGAAAGTCTTATACCTGAATACCTTGGTCACAGTGGATATAAAGAGGGTGTTTTATTTAATTCATTAGTGGAAGAGATGTGGTGACTTTGACCTCGAAGGACAAACGTCAGTTTGTCCACGGGGGGGACTATTTGTCTGTTGGTCTGTCTGTCTCTGCCTGGCCTGGTTCTGCCTTTCTTGCCCTTCTCTGCAGTGTCTCTGTTCTTCTTCCGTCCTGTAGAAAGTGTACAGGAGGGATCTAGAAGAGGGGGTGAAGGGTAAAGGGCTAACTGTACTGGAGGAAACTCCGGAACTTATGAGAGCAAAGAATGCCACTCAAATCCTGTGTGAGGTATGACTCGTTGAAAAGCCGATGCAGTCAGCATCGTCATAATCCAACTCCCGGCTCACCAACCTGCTGAATCCTGTCTCCTCCTTAACTCAGCTTCATCCATCACTAAAAGGAGACTGGAGTCCTGTTTCTGCTTGATTACTCTTGATAACTAATATTCATCCCTTTATTTCAGGAAACAACCTCAGAGTTCCTCCGAGATATTTGCTTTACCTGCTGTGCGCTTGTACACCAATACAAAACCTATACTTTTTTACAGTTACAGTTTGAGAAATCAGTTGTTGTTGAAAAGAAATACAGCTAATTCATTAGCATTTATCAATTGTCCTGAGGTTGTTTCTTGTTGAAGGGAAACGTAGATGGGGAACTCTTTAGTCCTTATTTTTTTATAGAACTGAAAATGTAGAAGTTTAACCAAAATATCTTAAAAAAAGAACTAATTTTTTTTTTTTAACAAACTGCCTTTAACCACAGCTGACTTTATTTTCCAGTTTTGTGTGGAGCTTCACACCCAATCAATCTAAAACAAAAGCCCTAATTTCTTCTAACCATCTTTGTTCACCATTTCCCCCCAGGCCACATGGTTGTGCAGCCCCCACTTAGTGTGAATGAGTAGAACATAGTCTCTCAATAATGAGCCGGCCGTGATACGATTTCGACGATCATCTCATACTCTTATCTCCTTCCCCGTTAACAGAGAGAGTACAAGAAGTCACTGGAGCAGGAGATCAAGGGCAAGGGAATGATGGCTTTGGCTACAGACACACCAGACTTCCAAAGGGCCAGGAACGCCACTGACATCCTCAGTCAGGTCTGGATCCTGCTGTCGTATCATCACATTCACAGGAGCTCGTTGACTGACAACTGTTGTTTTGTTTTTTTTTGCGGTTTTACAGACAAAGTATAAGCATATCGCTGAAATGGACCGAGCCAATTACACCACCGTCATCGACACCCCTGACATCATCCACGCTCAGCAGATGAAGAACATGGTCAGCCAGGTATGTGACATGCCGAGCTGGAAAGTAATGAATTATATTTACTCAAGTTACTGTAATTGAGTAGTTTTTAGATGGTACTTTTATTTACTTTATTACATTTTTTAGTACTTTTTCAACCCCTGGTGACATTACTGTAAAATATTGAAAAGGGCTGAATATCTAGTAAACTGTTTTAAAAAACTTAAGTAGTTTAACTGTTTATATTGTTGCGTCGAAGTGACAGTGTTTCAGTTATTACTGTGGAACAAACAAATATTTTGGCAGAAACAACCTACACCCTCTAAATTATATCTGGTCAAGCAAATAGAAATATAATATGGAAAGGGCTGTTGTGCTTTTACTTGTTGTAATACAGCTGCTCCCCTGTAGGGTGGTTTGATTTAGGACCCCGTCAAACTCTCTAATTATTTGTACACTGATTTGTCGCTGATACAATCGAGGCAGATGGGGAATACATTGCTGTATTTTGTCCCGCAGAAAAAATACAGGGAGGATGCAGAGAAGACCATGTCTCACTATGTTCCAGTTCTGGACACTCCTGAGATGCAGAGAGTCCGTGAGAACCAGAAGAACTTCAGCACCGTAAGTTGTTTTTTAGTTTTTTTAGTTTTTTTTAATCCAATGATAAATGAATCACATGTTCATGGAGCCAACATTTTCCTCTATTTTTTTTTCTATCTTTCTGACGGCTTTGTGTTCTGTATGTCTCCATGTTTTCTGTCAAGTATTATCCTTTATACCTAAAAGACTTAGGTTTTGTTAGTGTAATGTTCTCTAAACTCTTGTTAACTTTCTCGTTTACTGCAAATACAGTAGTTTTGATAGCAAAAATGTGCAACATGAAAGCATCTAAAGCAGTGTTGTCAAACTCCTGGCCCGGGGCCATTTCCAGCCCACGAACACTTCACACAGTTCATTCATCATCAAAATACTGTATTTGGTTATTTCACAGTGAGATAAAAGGAGTTTTGCTAACTTTGCATTATAGTATATGAACAATATTCATAGAGTTTTGAATTATGTGTTGTTGTTTTTTTGCTCTGATAATGTGAGGCCGTGTGAACGCAGGATATAATCACCGTTTATTTGTTTTTAATATTACTTTTTGTGTCTCTTTTGGTCTCTTTCTTTTAGTTTGAATGTTTGTATGTCAAGTTGCACAACCCTGTAATCACACTTGTCTTTTTCTCCCTGTAGCTTCAGTACCAGCTTGACCATAAAAACATAAAGGGAAAAGTGTCTTCTGTAGCCGACACTCCCGAATTGCAGCGCGTTAAAGAGAATACAAAGAATTTCAGCTTGGTATCTACCCTATAATACATACATTCATGTTTTTGTTTTTTTTTTAACATTCTCTAATAATACGACTTCTTAGTTTGGAGTTTTAACGTTCACTTCCTCATGCTAATATTTGACAAACCTAATACACATCCGTTTGTTTTCTTCAGATCAAATCTAAAACTTCTCAAATGTGTGGCCTCTAAATCGATGCCACTAATCCCTGACAGTTTGTTCTGTAGTTGTAAGTGCGGAGCTTGTGTGGTGTTGTTCGAGTTGTTGTTCACTGTGACGTTGTTGATGTTGTCATCGATGTTATGTGTTGATTTAGATGTTGTTTGTTTAAAATATTTGTGTGGCTCTGTCCAAACATAAAAACGAGGATGACGTGATAGAGCAGCTCACTCAGGTTGGAGCTGAATAAAACTCTTATTCCTCATCCATGTTAAGATTCAATACAAAGAGGATTTGGGAGGCGGAACAGCTCTGCCTGAGACACCTGAGATGGAGCGAGTTAGACGCAACCAGCGCAACATTAGCACGGTACACAGCAGAGTGACCCTGCCCTCCTTCATCTCCTCCAAAAAACTCCCCTTACCGCCTCCATTATTAGCTCACTAGAAAAACTCTAACCAGAAGTGACCCTTTCATCTAGTGACCATTTAGTTTTTTTCCCCATGTATGATTTTATTGTGTTAAAAATATTCCTTCTTTTATTTTAAATTTTATACAAAATCTGTGAAAAACTGTATCTCTGTTCCCATCTGACTCTGTTCCTGTGTCACCTGTACAAACAAACAGAATCAGTACAAGGAGTCTGTTGGTCAGGGCACAGCCATACCAGATCTGCCCGAGATGAAGCGGGTCAAAGAAACCCAGAGGAATATCAGCTCGGTATAGAAACAGAAACAGACTGCAGTGACCCTTCACCTCCTAACTGTCCCTAGAAAAACACCCTCTGACTTTTTCTCCTTTTTCCAATCTTAACACTGTGGTGTTTTTATTCCTGGATTTCCTTCATTCCTTTCTCCATCTTAACTGACTTCCATGATGAGCTCATTTTTCCCCAGTCCTTGATGGAAGTTTGATGTTAGGAGCCTCAGGTGTCATGAATGTTGTGTAATGGCCCAGTCATGACCTCTGTTGGTTAAACTGCAGCATATTTATGGCCCAAAGTTTAGGGATTACTGTATTAAGTTAAAAAAAATGGAGTACTATTAGTTTTTTAAAACAGTTTAGACCAGGCGTGGGCAAACTTTTTGACTCGCGGGCCACAATTGTCCTAAAACTAAACAGGCAGATAGATGGAGCTTTGGTGTTAAGTCATGCATAAAGGCTAAAAAGCTGAAATGCTTTTATCATTTTCTACGCCATCTATTGGGGAAATGTGGGTACTGCAGAGAAAAGGCAGAAGTATAATGATAACTTAAATAAATTATATCATTTGGAAAAGTTTGGTGGGCCGGATTAAAAAGCAGAACGGGCCGCATCCGGCCCCCGGGCCTTAGTTTGCCTATGCCTGATTTGTAAACATTTTCTGTATATATTTTATGGTACTTTTTTTTGTATATAGAGTAGCTATACATTTTTACAGTAATGTCCCAAGAAGAATATTAAAAGACCAGTGTGTAAGAAATGGTGACATCTAATGGTGAGGGTGTAAATGACACGTTAAACATATATCTATTGTCAGGCTACAGAAACAAAGGATATCCTTTTTAGCACAGTTTTAAATCTGTGCTGCCAGCCCTCTTTATTTATGCAGTAACATTTTCATACATTTCCAATGTTGCACGCTGGACTTTAATATTTTAGACGCCCAAATTGTTGTGTCTTTGTCTACGGTTCAAATTGTGCTTTTTTTCGTCTGTCCCTGTGCGACTGTCTGACTCTGTTCCTGTGTCACCTGTACGAACAAACAGAATCAGTACAAGGAGTCTGTTGGTCAGGGCACAGCCATACCAGATCTGCCCGAGATGAAGCGGGTCAAAGAAACCCAGAGGAATATCAGCTCGGTATAGAAACAGAAACAGACTGCAGTGACCCTTCACCTCCTAACTGTCCCCAGAAAAACACCCTCTGACTTTTTCTCCCTTTTCCAAACCTAAACCTCTGGTGGTTTTTTTTCCCCTTCACCATCTTAACTGACTTCCATGATTTTCACCAGCCTTTGATAGGAACATCAGGTGTCTGTGTGATTTTTTATTTTTTTTCCATTGTTGATAATTACTCGTATAAGCTGGAGATAGCTGAGGCCTAGTTTCAATTCAAAAAACAATGGTTTAACTCAAAGCATAGTAAGTAAGAATTAATTCCTGATGTCAAACAACTTACCCTGAAAAACCTCTGTCTTTACTGACATAGTGGAACGGCTTCATCTTAATAACATTACAAGAGCCACTGGAGTCATGAATTGTCCTTGTTTAATGACCAGGTCATGACCTCTAACGGTTTAACTGCAGCAAGTTACAATTCAAGGATTACTGTTTTAAAAATGAGTGAAAAGTAAAAACAGTTCATACATATTTCCTAAGTTTGACTTACATTTTCTTTGAATCTACCTGTTTTAATGTTTCAAAAAGAACTTTAAAGGACCAGTGTGTAGGAAATGGTGACATCTAATGGTTAGGATGCAAATGGCACATGTCTATTTCCAGGTTATAGAAAGAAATGATCAAAAATTATACATAATTTTAACCATATTTTACATCTGTGCTGCCAACCCTCTCCCCTTTCCGATGATTTAACCATATTTTACATCTGTGCTGCCCTCTCCCCTGTTTCACACTGGACCCTTAAATTCTTAGACGTTGTGTTTGTCTACCGTTCAAATTGTGCTTTTTGTACGTGCGACTGTCTGACTCTGTTCCTGTGTCACCTGTATGAACAAACAGAATCAGTACAAGGAGTCTGTTGGTCAGGGCACAGCCATACCAGATCTGCCCGAGATGAAGCGGGTCAAAGAAACCCAGAGGAATATCAGCTCGGTATAGAAACAGAAACAGACTGCAGTGACACTCAAGTGTGACCTCTCTCCCTCTTAATCTCAAAACTTCCCAATTTTTTTCCTTTTTGTGTTTTCAGTAGTTTTTTTTTTCCTCCTTCATCTTAACGAAACTTCATCAATCACTCTTTTTTTTTTCTACCCTTCCCTTAGTTTGTATTCTTC
Source organism: Cynoglossus semilaevis (assembly GCF_000523025.1). Lineage (NCBI taxonomy): Eukaryota > Metazoa > Chordata > Actinopteri > Pleuronectiformes > Cynoglossidae > Cynoglossus > Cynoglossus semilaevis. The sequence goes on along the minus strand of NC_024322.1, from coordinate 2,130,935 downwards.
CCTGGGTTTTCTTCCTCCTCCTAAAGTGTCTCTTCAGTATAACCAATGCGTACAGGTGACAGTGTTTGTGTTGTTTTGTCCAAAGCTTCAGTACAAAGAAGGAGTGGGACGAGGCACGTCAGTATCAGAGACGCCCGAGATGGAGAGAGTTAAACGCAATCAGCAGAACATTAGCACGGTACCTGTGTTATCCTGCTCTTGTTCAACATTCATTCGCCTCATCTTCCTCCCTCTCTTCATCTCCCTCAAACGCACTTCATCGTAACACACACTCCTCAGTCATCACCGGTCGTTTGAACGTCTAAACCAAAGTCAGCTAACCTAACCTGCTTCTTCATTTTTCAGGACAAATAGAGGCGTGTGTGTTGAATTCCATGTTCCATGTCTGCAGTGATTCAGGACAAATAGAGGCGTGTGTGTTGAGTTCCATGTTCCATGTCTGCAGTGATTTATGTTTTTTTTGTTTTGTTTTTTTTTTTTTTTTTTTGCTGTGTTGTGTCCTTCTCTTTGGCCATTTGCAGATGTGTCTCTTATTTGACTTTTATTATACTTTTCCCCCCTTCCACTCTCTCTTTCTATCTCTTTCTCTCTCTCTGCCCAAAACCCAAACTGTTCATGTGGCAGATAAAATACAAGGATTCTATGGGTCGAGCCACAGCCATATCGGACCTGCCTGAAGTGAAACGGGTCAAACAAACCCAGAAGAACATCAGCTCGGTAGTTCACCAAAAAAAAAACAAAAAAAACAAACAACCAAACCACGTGTGCTGCTAACAGTTGAGAGTGGACCGTAGTTTTTATCAGTACTGAGCTCCTCTGCTTCCCTTGCCTTCATTTCACGCTTTCTTCATCCTTCGCTCATCCACCTCAAACTAAGACCCAAATCTGCGGCAGCTCAACCCGCTACTGTCTCTATTGTCATTCACACTCTTTTCTTTGTTCAAAACTTCTTTCATCTTCATTTATTGCCCTGTCAATCTGAGTTTCACACTTTCCTTTGAACACTTTTCCCTAACCTGTAGAGAAGCTTTTATTAGGAAGTGTGGTTGTACAAAGCACTGACACCCCTGATGGCTCCGTTCATGTGTCGACATCCTGGCCTGTTGTCACCACTGAGTTTAGCTAACTGCTTAGCTTCATATGCTACGGAAGAGCCCTAAAGATCCTGGAATTCCCACATAAATTTTATAATTATTTTTACAGTAGATCGGTGGCTAAACCTGAATTGAGACATTTTTAAACATTTTAAATATATAGACTTGTGGGAGAAGCCGAACAATTGTACTTTGCACTAATTTTTGCACTAAGATTTGCAGACTTTCAGGCTGCAGAGCTAACGCCACCTCTGGGTTGTCAGTTTTATACAGTCACACTTCAACGACTAAACTATCCCTACAGCAGTTGTGTGATGTAGTGTTGTATTCACTACTAAATTGACGGAGACCCTTGACAAGACCACTGTTTTTTTTTTGCTTCACTCATCTATTTAGTTTATATACATTAGCCATAAAACATATCAATATAATCAATTTAAAACACTGGTTCCTTTTCCAGATGAATTTTTTAATTTGCTTCATTCAAAGCTAAGTTTAGCCCAAATTAACCCATAATGCAGTGGTTATCAACTGGCAACCCGCAGGCCAAATTCGGCCCGCTGTCCAATCCCGTGACTGGATTTCAAAATCATCAAATAGTAATTTTATTTAAATTTATTTGTTTGTCCGACCCCCAATGTGTCTGTCCAGAAAAATTCTGACAAAATCAAAGTAGTTGGTGACCACTGCCATATAGACATGACATGGACATACTAGCTGACCAGGACTTGACATTAAGATGCGTTCTGATGACCCAGAACTGTCTTGATCCAGAACTGTCTTGATTACAACTTCACTTGTGTGATGCTTAACTAAGTTTCTACTTCACAGCGAATGACAAGCTCAGTTTCCTGCTATAGCTCAAAGGGTGTGTTTTCATCTTTGCAGTAGATCCTGGCAGTTTGTCGGGAGCTACCAGGACCAATCACTCTATAGGACTTTATTTCTCAGACACTGTGTCTATTCCAAAACCCCAAAAAAGTGTGAAAAATGCACAGACTCTTCTCTGTGACATCAGTTCATCTTGACATTCCCTGTTTAAAAAAACAAAACAAAAAAAACCCTTTTTTTCCCCCTGTGTCCTCTTTCACTCCATGTCTATGAAAGCAGTCCTATAAGTGTTGACTATGTGTTGTGTGTACACTTCAGGGTGTTTCTGACTCTCCTTCTGTCCTGTAGGTTTTGTATAAAGACAGTTCCATCAAGGGAACTCCTGTGGTGTTCACTCCAGAGATGGAGCGAGTCAAACGGAACCAAGAAAACATTAGCTCGGTACTTTTCAGAACCACTGCAAGAACGTGTTCTGCTCCAGAAACCTCCCGTTTAACCTTCCCCTAACTGACGTGGCCCCCTCAGGCTCTGGTTAATCATATTAATTCTCTGCTGTTTCTCTTGTAAAAAAAATGTGTTTTTAATACACAATGTCTGTGGTGTGTGTCTGCGCACATCATCACTGCTATAACATCTGTTCACGCGAGTCCGTCGTCTGAGTAGACCCTAGAAAGTAGTCAGCCTCTTAATATAAAAATCCCCTCCAATTAATGTGTCTGAAATCCCAGTAGCGGCCTAGTACCTCTTTGTCTGTCTTTGTCGTTCTGTCTGTTCTCTTACTCTGCCACACCCCCTCCTCCTGCTAACAACAGCTATTCATGTTAAATCAAGGCCCAAATTCCCTTTTCAGCGTACTCACCGTGTATCTTCTGCTGCTGTTCTCGTATTCTCCACCAGGTGCTGTACTCCGACAGCTTCCGTAAGCAGGTTCAGGGCAAGGCAGCCTTCGTCCTGGACACGCCTGAAATGAGACGTGTCAGGGAGACCCAGCGCATCATCTCTGGAGTAAGACTTTGTGCTTGAGTTCTTGTACTTGTGTTATTTTTTTTATCCTTTCAGTCATATCTCAGTTTTAGTGGAAAACAATTTTAACTGCTTGTGTAGCTTTTATCAATTTAAGTTCTTTACTCTTGGGACTGTTAAGTTTGTTAGCAGCAAAAAAATTATTATTTGTGTTCCTGTCAAAGAATACTTTTAAGATAAATCAAACGTACCTAACAAGTGACAAGTGCTTTAAGAATGCTTCAGTTTCTGTCAATAAATGAGCCCATTCTTTACCTGTGCTCTTTAGGTGAGGTATCATGAGGACTTTGAGAAATCCAAGGGCAGCTTCACTGCCACCACCTCTGACCTTGTGACTGACCGTGTGAAGAAAAACATGCAGGACTTCAGTGACATTAACTACCGTGGCATCCAGAGACGTGTGGTGGAGATGGAGAGGAGACGCGCAATAGAGCACGACCACGAGACCATTACTGGTACGTCAATCCTCGCACTTTTAACAGTTTAGTTAAAATAAGCCTTTTTTTTTCTGGGGTCAGTTCCTGACAGCTGGTTTTTTTTTTTTTCGTTAAGATCTGCGCGTGTGGCGCACAAACCCAGGCTCTGTCTTTGATTATGACCCTGCTGAAGACAACATCCAATCCAGGAGTCTGCATATGATGTCAGGTGAGATGATTGGTCACACAAAAGCATTATACCGTATTGTATATATACCATTTATTCCTTAATGGTGTAGATTGGGGCGTCAAACATACGGCCCGTGGGCCAAAACTGGCCCGCTGGGGGATTCAATTTGACCCACTTGATGAATTTAAAATATATATATATATTTTTTTAAACACTTTATGTTTGTAAATGTGTTGTTAAATTATATTTTATTAAATATGTGGATTTTTCTAATATACTTATTTGTAGTTTGTTATTGAAAACAAAGTGGGAAAACATCGACTTATTGTTATTTATATGTCTATATTATGTTATAATTGTACTGGTCCGGCCCACTTGACATCTAATTAGGATGTATGTGGCCCCTGAACTAAAATGAGTTTGACACCTGTGGTGTAAATACTACATTGGATGATCTGGCATAGAGAGTTGTTGTTTTTGTTAAATGTGTTCTGTGGGATTTTGAACCCAGTTCAAGCCCAGCGTCGCAGCAAGGAGCACTCACGCTCCACCAGCGCTCTGAGCGGAGTGGCTGATGAGAAATCTGAGGTGTCCCAGGATGTGGACCACCACATGTCCCTCTACAGCAACGGTTTCATGACTACATCCTTAGGTTAAAAGCACAGCACGAACCAACAAAAACAAATTGTGTTTCTTTGTCAAAAACGGCATTCCTTACCTTGACCCTGTTTCGTCCTCTTGTAGGCTACCAACAGGCTAAGACTGTGGAGCTGCAGCAGAGGTCATCATCTGTGGCCACTCAGCAGACCACTGTGTCCTCTATCCCCTCACACCCATCCACCACGGGAGTAAGTCACACTAGCTAAATTGCTAATACGCTTAATAGCAATACAGTCACTTCACAGGTGCCCAAAGATGTGGGCGCAGCCCCGGGGCAGGGCTATTGCAGAGAGAGGTGGACAGGAAGCAGAAAACAGAGACTAAATGGAAAGCTGGGCAGTGAAAAAGAAACTAAGAATGTCAGTCTCAAAGCTGGAACCCAAATTCTGCAACACAAAGACCGTGAACTAGGCTTCAGGTTTTACAGACATTTCTGCGGTGACGTTTAAAGATGTTTTTTATGTTAATATTTTCCCACATTACTTTAATTTTTCTTATTTTTTTTCTTCTCATCCTTATACCCTATACTTCTTTATTCTGACTTCCTGTCCTTTCCGTAGAAAACCGTACGTGCCATGTACGACTACGCCGCTGCCGACAACGACGAGGTTTCCTTCAAGGACGGTGACGTCATCGTCAACGTGCAGTCCATCGATGAGGGCTGGATGTACGGCACTGTGCAGCGCACCGGCAAGACCGGCATGCTGCCGGCCAACTACATTGAAGCCGTTTAAAAAGTTCAATTCAGAGTCTGCCCGCTGGCCGTCAGCAGAGGTGGACGTCAAGCATCCACATGTCAAAACCAACGGGTCACAGTGTGGTCGCAACCACAGCTTTGTGCAACGTGTAGCTCGTGTGTAGGCTCTCCTAGATTACTAGTATTTAAAAGTGCTTGTTTTTTTTTTGTTTTTTTCTTCTTTCGTTTGTAAACCTCGTTTAACTCATAAGCCGCTGCTGCCCCCTGTTGACTGTGGATGTGACATATTTTCATACATACACATATCCGATTATACAGAATCACACGCCACGTGTGACGTTAAATGCTCTAAGACACACTCACATAGATCCTGACCTATTATTTTGTAAATGTCAAAAAAAGAAAAAAAAGATTTAATATATATATATAAAACATACACGAGAGAGAAGGACAGAAAGATAGAGCTGTAGCAGCTCTGACTCTGCCGTGAAGGATTAGAATATGGAAATGTAATGAAGGGGTGAAGCTAACATCTACCTCCTCCGCAATGAAAGCACTCCTGGAGTTGTTTGAGACGAACCTCAGTCTTCCCTCCTCTCCCACTGAAGGCTGGCCAATCATAGAAACCTGTGTGTTTTGTTTCCTCCGATGATTTAGGTCCTGGGTTTACCCACGTCCTCTACCTTTAATCAGTAGCTAATAAAGCACACTAAGCTCCTGCAAAGCTCCGCCTCCGTCCTTTCATGCTCACTCTTCATGTCTCCATGCATGATGGTGGCCAAAAGGAAATGCCCTTTATATTCGTATGTCTAGTATTAAACATATATATATATACAGTAAAGAAAACTTCAAGTGTCTCTTTAAGTTTTTGCTCTGTTAACACATGCTCTCAACAACAGGGAAACCTAAGAATGGCTCCAGCGACGAAAACGACAGTAGAAGATGATCATGGTGGATGTGTGTGTGAGTGTGACAAAGACCCTGGTGTCAGGAGAACAACTCGCTGATAAAGACGAGGTGAGACAACCAGGCTGCTTTGTACTGAAGTGTCTGGCCGTCTTTTCTTCTTCCAAAACCTTCTGGGATCTTCCGTGGTGCCTTCCTATTTTCCTCTTCTTGGATGCTTTATCTGTCCTTCAAGCAAAGTCTCCACACCTCAAATCTCAACCCTGTCTTCTTACTGTCCTTAGAACAGCTGAACCTGAGAATTTTAATCCAGGTTATTTCCGAACTTAACCCACTTCATAATGACTTCTTCTTGACTCTTTGCCAGGGATCTCCGATAATATCGGCCGAACAATATTATCATAATTGTGTAATATCTGTAAGAATTGTCATCATGTTTTTACTTATATCTGTAAGAATTGTCATCGGTTTTTACTCGGATAATGAAAACCCGCAATGCCAGGGTTTCATCAAATGATGTGTGCCCTAAAAATAGATTTGGGGGAAAAAAGGCTGTATGTGAAAGTGAAAGTCACTAGATGGCAGCGTTGCCGCTCGTTCTAGTAATCTATTTTAATAATCAGGATTATATGCAGAACACTTGTGGCAGCAACTCATACAGTGGTTTGTACGGATAAATAAATATTACCAGGTACTCAATAGTAGTAATAGTATCAATATATATACTGGTATGCGAAGGATATCACTGCTCTTTGCTAAATAACAGGAATTGACACAGCTTACGCTGACCAGGTTTTTCAGTGTGTTTTATTTGAAATTACTCCAGTGTTGCTATTTTTCTAAACAATTCCTTTAAGGAATGAGTTTAAAACAAAAAAAAAAATAACGTGTTTAAAATGGTAAAGAGGGAAAAAAAGAAACAAAACAAAAAAACACTTGCTTTTTTCGGACAATGTTCTAGTCAGTGTTTCACACCTAACCTTAATTATTATCAACTGTAAAGCAGTAAAGTAATCATTTGTTTAAAAAGGTGAGGTTTATGAATTGTGAGCTTAAAAGGCAATTATAAATAAATGATCTTTTAATGCATTAGTTTATACTCATTTGTAATAGTCACCAGTTGTAAAATGCTTTTATAAAAAGGTTCCCATTTAGTGGCATTGATAAAAGAATGTTATTGTGGCAGCAACTCATGCAAAAAAAAAAAAGTCCAATAGGAGACATCTGGGTCCGACGTACTCAACAGCGACATCTGATGGAGCTGAACTGTAGCACATTGGACCTTTGATATGTCAGTTAGAAAAAAAGGTTTTCACAGATTGATTATAATGGGATCAAACATCAGGTTCAGGCCCTCTGCTCTGCTTGGCCTCCAGGCACTGAGAATGTAGCGTCACAGGCTTCAACATCAGCTTCTCCTCTGCTGCAGAGTCAATAGACCTGCTCGCTGCTGATACTGCTTCTCCTTGGCGTCCACGATTTTCTCCGACAGATCCACCGTCTTCTCAAAGAAGTTCACCAGGGCCTGTTCAGTCAGCAGTGACGCCAGAATCTGAGCGTAGCTTACTGTCCACTCCTCGGATGGCATTTTTGACTCCTTGGCCTCCTCCTGGTTGGTCTCCTCTGATCCGGGAGTGTGTGCACGGTGGCTGGCCTCTCCGATCTGCAGCACCAGGCTGGTGACGGTGGCGATGGCCTGAAAGAGTTCGTTCTCCTCCGACTCTCCGTGAAACATTCCGTAGAGCGTTTTACAGAACTGGATGAACTCCCTCTGTGAAGAAATGAAGGACTTTAACTTCCGAAATACATTCTCACGGGTTTCATGAATAGCTTTTCTTTCCCATGGTCTCCATCAGTGCACCACCTCTGAGGGTCAGCGGACGGTATTTTACCTGGTTCATGAGAGGCAGAGGTTTCTCCACATCCTTCTCCTTCTCTTTGGCCAAATCCTGCAGCATCTGCTTCAGCTGCTCCTGGTAATTTTCTTTCACTTCACCTTCATCACCTGTAGAGGCAGTCACTGTCACATTTGTTCAACCAAACATCATCTACAGGAAGAGGGAAAAAAACAACTTGGACCAACCAGACATCTTCTTGGTGAGATAGAGAGGTCTGTTTGTGGACAGCAGTGGACTCTTCATCAGGGAGGGGTCGTTCTCGCTCTCTGTCAGAGCTGAAGAGACACAAGCTGGACTCAGTCACAAAGACACTGTCTTGTACTTGCTGGCTGCCAACATGGCGGCCATTAGAGACAGAGCGGAAAAAATAAACTTGTACTTTTTTTTGGAGGTAAAATCCAACTAAATTACTTCAAAACTACTTTAAAACATTTAAGCCACGACTTTTTTTTTAAATGTTAATGTTTTATTAATATGGACTTAGGGACAAAGGAGTACAGTGTTTAAAAAGAGACGGAACATTCTGTTAACTGTGAGAGAACACTTTCGTAGAATGCTCTAATTTTGAGCTAGCATCAGTTCTTATTCCGTATTCATTTTGGGAGGTTCAAGCTAATTTCCTCACCCGTCTGCTTTTTTTATTTACGTGTGTGAATGTGTAAGCACTACGATGAGTATTCGAGTAACAATTAGGGATGTCCGATATCAACTATTTACCAATATCCATTATGCTATTATTGTCCAAACACTTAATTCCCGATTCCGATATCAACTGATACCGATATAGGCCTGGTAATATTTATTTACCTATACCAGCCACTGTATGAGTATGAGATTAATTAAATGAACTGCAATGCTGCCATCTAGTGACTTTCACTTCAACATACAGTCGTTTATTCCCAAAACTATTTTTAGGGTACACATCATTTGGAGAGAAACCCAGGCATTACGTTTTCGGGTTTTCAAAAAGTGTTAACGATTCTTACAGATATTACATAATATCCTAACATCGGGCTGATAAAACCAGTCGACCGATAATATCTAAATTTACAAAGATATTTAGTTTGTAGTTATGTTTGTGAGGAAAAAAAGTTGTGTACATTTTGCGAAAAAATGTTAAGTTTATGAGAAAAGAAGAATAAAGTCGTGAATTTTGATGTGTTTTAAAAAGGGAAAAGACACACTTTTTCACATTTATAAAAATATTACGACTTAATTCTAAGACGACGGTTTTAAATGACGGCACGGTGAATAACCTGGTGGAATGTGGAGTCGATACAACAGTCGTATTTTCTCATTCAGCTCTTCACATTACAGGGTGTCTAAAAAAAAAAAAAAGAGAGAGAGAGAGTTTATTAAACCGCTTGAGCCATTGTTTAATTCACTCCTGTCCGTTATAATTTCTCCGACCTACCCAGCCAACCAGCGAACTCCCTGAAGGTCACCAGGTTGTCGTGGTCCTGGTCCAGCAGAGTGAAGGTGCGGTTGGCCACCGTGTCGTTGTGTTGTGTTAGGTCTCCCGGCCACGGCACCAGCAGTCCATACAGACTCTTGAACTGGGCGCGGTCTAAGCGGTACTGCCGCTCTATGAAGGAGCGGCCGGAGGTGGTGTGACTCCAGGCCGCGGCCTCCGCTGCTGCTGCAGAGCTGCTGTCACCCCAGTACAGACTGATGAAGTGCTCCGTCTGGAGGAGAGTGTGTGGGGAGGGGGAGGGGGGGGGTCGTTAGTCACTATGACGTTTTTGTTGGCGTGATTTATCAAAGCCGGGATCAGGTGATACCTTGAAGAGATCGTAGATGTCCGACAAGACGTCTGGAGTGATGGAAACTTCTGATGTCACGAGTCTTAACTGCAAAGACACAGAGAAAATATTAATATATTGGTCATAACGTGTGAATATTATTGCTGTTAAATTCTGAAGAGTTTCTTCACAGCTTTAAAATAGCAGTCTCCGCCCGTCCTGGTCGACACAGCGGTTTGTGGTTACGTCGCCATCGCCCATAAGTTTATTAAGCTTTTGTTCTAAAAGATAGCTTTGTTTACATACCCTGGTTGAACTCCATACATTGGAATTGTGCTACTTTCACTTTCTTTTTTATATGATGTTTTTTGGGAACCTTTTGCCCTTCATTATGGCTCCCAGGTGTGAGTCAGACTCTTCTGAAGTTTTTATGTCCTAGATTATAGTTACCATTGTGTTAGCATAGGTGAGTGACATGGGTACGTACAGTGTGCGGCTTACGGCGAAAATCGAGTCGTTGTACCATAGGAACGGAACGGACCCCCATATTAACAACGTCCTAAGATGGTAAACGCTGTATTATCTCACTCTAGAGAACGCTTGCTTGTTCTTGACTTTACCCTCTGTCAGTAACTTCACGTGTCTGTTATGTGAAAATGTACGTTTTGTATGGCATTGTGTTCTGCAACAAAAGATTTTTGAAAAAGCCTTGTATTAAGGAAATACGAGTTTTCTTGCCAAAATGTATCTCATTACAGATTTAGAAAAATAATGTCACTTTTTTTTTTTAAATTGAACTAACTTTTGAAGTTATTCCAGTAAATTTCAAGTGTGAATTAACCTTTTTTTTTTTTTTTATCTGTCTAGTGTTATGTATGTCTTCAGTCTAAGAAGGTAAGGACCTTTTACTTATTTTAGGAAATATTGTCACATATTTTTTCACCTTTTTTTCCAGCTTATATTTAATATAGATGGAAAAGAGGGGAAAAAAAAACTAGAAATAATTAGCGTCATTCTTTCTTGGAGTGTGTTCATTGATCGTTGATTTTCTCACAGCGTTTTCTTTGGCCGTGTCTTCATGAGCCTGCAGGACCCGGATTCTGTTTTGACACCGAAGCCTCTCGATGTGCCGCACCGTCAGGTCTCCAAATTTCTGCTACAGACAAAAGAAAACAAAAAAACAAAACACAGACAGCACGGTGGTGGAGTGTGAAGACGGAGCCTTAGAGTTAAACTGTTGAAGTCTGCTTTAACTCTCACCTCATACGACTCATTGATGAGGTCAATGATGTTGATGTGTCTCGTGGCAGGACTGTCCGCCTCACTGTGGCTGCTCTCCTCTGCAGCAGTTGGAGACGGCGGAGGACTAAAGGGGGCCTTACTGCCAACCTTGTCCAGGAAACTGAAAGACAGGTTTCAAACAGTGTCAGTTAGCTGGTGAAGCTAGCTCAGTAATCCTAGGGTTCTTTATCAACATTACCTGGTGAGAATCATCAGAGCCTGTCCTTCGTCTGTGCAGGCACAGAGAGCCGCAGCGTTGGCCTCCAGCACAGCCAGGCCTAGCTGGAAGATGGCTTTGATACCATGGAAGAAGAAGCAGTCGACCACACGGACGGCGCTGTGAAAGGGCAGCACGCTGAGAAACAGGGTGAGGAACCAGGAGAGGGAGACAGAGGAGAGCGAGGAGAGGTCAGGAACGTGTTCGGCCAACTCTGGAAGACGCTCCCGGATCAGTTCTTCAAACACCGACTGGTCCACCTGAGCTCCTGCAGGAGGGAGGAGGTATTTATTCATTTATTTGTTCATATTTATTAAAAAGGTCACAGATACTTTATCTTCATATGCTTTTACTTTTTTCTGTAATTATACATTTGTCCACTAGATGGCACCAAACACCTGAAATTCGGTCAATCAGCGATCTGCCTTTAGAAAGAATTGTTTTAAAGTGTCTGTGTAGGTTCTCAGTCATCCAGCTCATTTAATCAAAACAATAGTTCCATCCAAAGCAACTGGACAAAGTAGATTTTTTGAAGACGTTTCACCTCTCATCCAAGAGGCCTCTTCAGCCTCCTGAAGGCTAAATACCAGAATTTCCCAGTCGTCAGTCAGAACTGAAGAAGCCTCTTGATTGAGAGGTGAACCGTCTTCAAAAAAAAAAAAAAACTTTGTCCAATTGCTTTTGATGGAACTATTTTTTTTTAATTGTTCGAAAGACGAAACAACGAAATTAGCATCACAGTCGGACGAATCAGAAGATAAACTGACAAGTTAAACAAGACATCATCTGTTTGACCTTAAAAATCAGTGTATCTGATTCTAAATGGTTCTAAAAGGTAAAATTATAACATACTTTAATCTTAAATGGCCTCAATTACCCATAACAAAAGCCACAAATCCATAATTTGATTTGTTCATATGGTTCTATTTTTCAGCTTTAAAAAAATACGGCTTTACTTACTGGACCACAGCCATTTAAAAACACTGAATGTATTAAATGATGAACAATAATGTTGTTTTTTTCAACCGGAGCAAAATTGCAAAAGTAATAGGACATAAATCCACTCTGTGCATGATTGTTTCTGTAAACACGGAAACGGAAATTTGTTTCAAACGCATGTCGTTAACATACAGCTTCACAAATACAGGAAATAAGGCTTTTTTCCCCCCAAGGTAAAAATAAATCTGAGCTCAGACAAGACAGTCATTGTAGGACAATGTGCAAGCAACTTGTCCCAAGTCAGATTCAATTACAGCAAAGACGATAATTAAAAGTGGTAAATGTTACACCAGCTATTTCTGAGGTTTTCCTCTTGTCTGACCACTGTCTCTAAACCAGGGGTCAGCGACCTTTTTGAAACTGTGATCTACTCCAAGGGTACTCAGTAATACAAAGAGCTACTTGTTTGATACAGACTTCCTGAACAATATAATAATAATCAGTTCTGGGACATACAATAGTAGACTCTGTTCTTATCATCGTCATTGAATCCATTTGAATATCACTGCAAGTGGAACTGATTCAGAAAGCACAGTAACATAGAGCATACCTCGTGGGCACCTTAGGTAGTCCACGTGGGCCACCAGGGCCCTGGGCACCATGTTGCTGCTCTAAACCATACATCATAGCATGTCTCACTACTGTCTTATAAACCTTCCCTTTCAAATATGCATCCTCGAACATTCACCTTTATCTTTGTCCTTGTCGTTTTCGTCTAATACATTTAAAAGTGTAACCTTTATAAATGCAAACGTTTAAAAATAATTTCTATCACTAGTTAAATATAGTGCTTTTGCCATTATACCGCTGACCTTTGACCTTTGTTTACTGACCTATGACCCTGCGATTGAAGTAATCCGGCAGCATCCTCTCACACACGGCCACAAGCAGCCAGAAGGCTTCTTCTTCTTTGGCATAAAGTAACAGCACGGATGCCAGGATGTTCATAGACTGGAGAATTTAAAAAAAGAAAAAAAAAAACAACTTCAGTATGACTGAAGAATGTAGCACTTATCTAATCTGAGAATTTCCATTTTATTGTCACCTGACAGTATCCTATCTTTGGGTTGCGATGTGCGTAGGCTGTGAGGACGCGGCGCAGAGCAGCGATGCCAGTCGGGTTCTGGAAGGCAGGGTGGTCAGGCAGTGATCGGTGAAGGTCACGCTCAATCTCCTCTGTGGCCAAACTGTTCTGACCCATGGACTTCTGTACCAGACTGGTGTAGTTGCCCTGATGAGAGTCCAGCTCTGAGCAGGCATCTGCAATACACACACACACACGGGGTGAGAAACCAAAGGTCAAAGTTCAATTACTTCTTCCAACTGTTTGTGCTATACTGTTTTGGTAAACATTAAGTACATTCTGTAGTAAGTTATACTTGTCAGCTTAACATTGGCAAGGTATAGGCTAGAACGGGCATTGGTAACCTTTGGCTCGGGGGCCGGCAGTGGCCCATTCAGTTTTTTAATCCGGTCCACCAAATTATGTCATTGATTCGTATTATCATTATGCTTCTGTCTTTTCCCTGCAATGCCCACATTTCTCCAATAGATGGCGTAGAAAAGGCTAAAATTATTTTAACTCATTTATCTTAGTTCACACGAACACTCCATCTATCTGCTCCTGACTCCTGATTGATCTCTTGCTTTATTGTTTTTTATATTATATTTATTGTTAGACCTTGAGGACTTTTGACGGTGTCTCACCAGAAAACGTCATCCATAGCTCTCCTCTCAGTGACTCGGGAATTCCCATGGCAACCAGCCTCTGGATCTTCTCTGTGCGGAACATGTGGACCCCGCGGCCAAAATCTGAGAAGTGACTGTTCCACAGACGTTCCTTCACCTGCTCCAGGCTCTGATACAAACACCACCAGAGATAAACCCTGACATACAGGACCTTGTTCCCTTCAACAGTTCCGTGCTGCTTCCCACCACCTGTCCCTCACCTCGCCGCCGTTGGCCTCTGCTGTGGTTTGATGGAATGCTGTCATCAAAGCCTCACTGTTGATGGTGTTCCTCAGAACCTGCTCCTCTATCTCTTCTTCATCAGAGAAGCCGGTGTCGTAGTAGAAGGTGTAGTAAGGTGTTGGAGAACTCTGAGAAAAGGCAACGATGGCAAACTGAATTCATGACAGTCTCATGATCCATTTCTGGACCGAACAGAAACATGTAAACAAAGAAAGTTCAAATACCAGACTCTTCCTGCTGTCCTTCCTGCTGCGGAACATGGACTGTTTCCACTGCATAGCTCTGAGTCTGGTGTTAAGGTTGTCCACCAGCTCGTCCCTGTTCTGCAGCTCGATCAGCTGGAAAGCCTTTTTGGTCCTGATGCTGACGATGATGGGGTTAGGGAGCGAACTGGTGCTCTCTGCCTTCTCTATGGATACCACCTGAGGAGAACACAAACACATCGCTGTCCAATCACAACTTCAGCTACATTTTTTAAAAATCCAAGTCTGCCCTAAATAGTGTCGCGGTTTGGGGTGCCGTACCTCCGAGAGGGGGATGATGAGGATGCAGCTGCCTTCTTCTCGGCCGGAGAAACAGAGGTAGCTGTCGGTTGTGTACAAGGTGCCGCTCGTGTGACAGCGAGCGTGGGGCGTCCACACGGCGCAAGACGCCACCTCGTGGAGTTTCTCAGCGCGAGGTAGACGGAACAGAGCGAGGACGTACTCTCGGATGGCCTGCTCCTCCAGGATCCTGGAGAGGAGGCGATAGACAGAAGGGACAGACATATGGTTTAAAACACTATCAATACTGTTCCTTTAGACCAGGCATGGGCAAACTATGGCCTGGGGGCCAAATGTGGCCCGTTTGGCTTTTTAATCCGGCCCCTCAAACTTGTCCAATTTATGTAATTCATTTCTATTATCAGTATACTTCTGCCTTTTCCCTGCAATGCCTGCATTTCTCCAGTAGATGGCGTAGAAACGGCTCATAGCATTTTAGCATTCTAGTTTTTGACTTTTACAGGCTCCTGTTGTCGACCAGTTATTACACAAATTCACTTTAGAAAAAACAAACAAAATTAGTTATTTTAACTACAGTGTTTGAGCTAGGGTTTAACTAACCTTCAGCTAGTTTACCTAATTTGTTAGCTTAGTTTCATTGACATTTAAGTAGGTGTATGCTATTTTGCCATGTGTCGAGGCTTCTACCTACATTCAGATATTTGTGTCTTAAAACCAAACTATATAAAAACTTCCATTTAGTGGCGCTGTGACTAATTGTTAGCCGTAGTTTAGCTAACATCTGCTCCGAAACACATTTACAACTGAGCTCGACAGTCCCAGATTCTCATTGGAGGAGAGCCAGCACTGACCTCTTGGTGATGCGTGTGGGCTGCTGCAGGACTCGGTCCAGTTCCAGACCCTCGCTGTCCAGCAGCCGTCTGAGGGCAATGTCAGCCAGCTGACCTATGACCCCAAATGTCTCATCCAGGTTCAGGAACATGGAGAACTCTCTCTGTCGCTGCCGGGTGCTGACCCTGATCGCCTCTGTCAGTCCGGCGGAGACCCGCTCCAGCCGCATTACATCAGCCCAGGGAATGATGAACTTAACTGTAACAGAGACAAACCCCAACAACCAATGAGAAGCTGATCCACTGTGGGTTTCCTAGGTGTGTGTGTGTCGTAGTCCTAATCCTGTTTGTGGTGATACACACCTTCCTTCCCCAGCAGGAAGGAGTAGAAGGCCATGTGGTTGATACTGAGGTAGAGGAACCCCTGTCGAGGAACCCGGCCCTTCCAGCAGCAGCAGGAGTAGAACGTCACCAGTTTCTCCGAGGACGGGAGGCCGAAGTGCAGCTCAAACTTCAGCAGCGCCTCCCTGAACTTCTCCGGGTCGTCCTCCTGGGCAGCCTGGCGGCTGCGCACCTCTTCTGCGATGAGGCCCTGTGTAGAAGAGACCAGTGGGTTGAGCTTATTTTACCGGAAAAAAAAACCAACGTAAAACAACTAAAAAAAAAAAATCCAAATTAACACCTTGACTTTCCCCTTGACGAAGCTGGCGACATCCTCCTTGTTCTCAAACACGGACAGAGAGTGCAGCAGGTTGTGGACCAGCCAGTCCCAGTGCTTGTTCACCTCCTCTATGGCTGCTCCTGTGGGACACCAAGACAAAAGATCAGTCGGTAAAAACTGATGAGTGAAGAGTTTATTCTTGTTTTCGAAAGCTTCGGCTCACCACTGGCGATGACCCAGCTGATCTGGGAGCCAGGAACCTGGAGGAGAATGCGAAATGGTATGACTCTGGCGTTTGAGTCCAGCACGGTGTCCAGAGCTCCAACAAGGAGACCTGCGGGCACAGGAGGCGTCCAAAACTTTAGAGAACACGGTCGGGTAAAGAGACTCAACAGTAAGTTGTGTGTGACAGTTATTATTCATTATTCACAACACGGGCAGAAACAGAGGCGGGTGACAGTGAAGGGGGAACAGTTGAAATGAGTCTCATTTAAAAAGCAGGAGGATCTCAGCGTGCCGTCAGATTGAAAACACCCTCTGCTGCCTCTTATTCTACCAAACAGTAGGAAACTCACCGTAGAAGGACGTCAGCGAGGAACTCGGCTAATAACTCCACACATGTTCACGTGGAATTAAATGTGACCCCACAGATCAATGACGCGGAATTCATTTATGCAATTAAATCATGTAATCGTGCGATCTGTTACAGGAAAAAAAAAACAAAAAACCATAATCATGTAATCGTGCGATCTGTTACAGAAAAAAAAACACGGATCAGGAACAAGCTGTTGCTTTGTCTCTTTGATCGTCCCATTTCCATCTTTACCATCACTAACTTAAATCATGCCTGCCGAATAAATGCGATCAGTGGCAGTATTGAATTCAATATTTACCCTGTGTAAAAAAAGGGGTTAAATATGGGAAGAAAAACAGGTTATACATTTAAGATTCAGCAACTAATTTTAGAAAATGACCTCTGTTTTTGCTTTGTTTGTTGCAGCCATGTCTAATGTGTCACAGCTTAGATCATTAACACAGTCCACAGACTGGTTCAGACCGGTCTTCTCTGTCCGTGTAGAATTATCCCTCCACCGTTTAATCACGAGTCCAATTGGTATAGAAAAATAACCGTTCACGCTGACACACATACAGCATATATTGTCAATTCAGACGGAACGACTAAGTGAATCCTGTCTGTCTCTGGACTGTAGGAGGAAACTCACAAACACACTGGGAGCCAAACAAACGCCGTCCTAAAAGACGAGAAGGAGGAGGAGGAGGAGGATCTTCTTGCTGTGAGTTTTACCATCAATGCTACAACACTTGGCAACATTCTACCACATCTGCCATTGTAGTTTTGCCACCATTATATTGGCCAAACCATCTAGGCCTTTTCAGAAACTGGAATCTGAAATATATACAGTATATATGTATACATGTATGTATGTATGTATGTATAGAGAGTATATATATATATATATAATATTAGTCTAGACCACGGGTGGTTAATTACATTTAAATTAATTAATTTGGTTAATTAAATGTCAAGTGTGCTGGACCAGTACAATCATAACATAATTCCCTATAAATAACAAAAAGTCTGACTTTTTTCCCCCTTTGTTTTTATGCAGTACAAAAAGGTACATGACAATGTGAAGCTAACTTCATATTAAATGAAATATATATTTATATATATTTGAGAAAATATATATATATATAGTGTTTATATATCCATTCAGCCTCTTAAATAAAGGTGTGACTTTGAATTTCTAGGAAATGGGTGATGGTATCAGTAAAACTATGAGGAGATAATGAAGTCTTTGTTATGATACTGGGTTGTTTTGTTTTTTTTTAACACGGTCACCGTTACTTAGAACTCAAGTAAATTCAAGTAAAAGAAAAAAAAAACGCCCAGCCCATTGATGTCATCAGAGAGTCATGTGGCAGAGACAAATCAGAATCACTGGGTGGTCAACGAGTGATCATGTAAGGAAACAGAAATCAGTACCAAGCCTGCGATCTTTTCCTGCTCCTGTTATCTTTAAAGTCTCCTGTTGAGAAAATCAGAGGGACCGTTGATTGGGACACATGTCGGGTCTTCTTTTATGAACTGGACCCTGCAGCTCTCATCTACTACTTTAGTGGCCACTATTTCATTTTGGTTCAGGGGCCACATACAGCCCGATTAGATGCCAAGTGGGTTGGACCAGTACAATCATAACATAGTTACCTAGAAATAACAATAAGTCGATGTTTTTGTCCCCTTTTGTTTTCATGAAAATAAGTAGAAGTATTAGAAAATATTAATATTTAATGCAATCTCATCTGACAAAAAATCGCAAACATTAAATGTTTTTTTTTTTTTTTTACTTTTAAAATCCATCAAGCGGGCCAGATTGAACCTTGTTTTGCCCACGGGCCGTATGTTTGACACCGTTGTACTAGGTTGATACAAAGGCAATCGAAATAATTATCTGAAGTAATCTGTCTGTCATTGTTCTTCGACTGGCACGTTATCTGGCACCAGGATGTTGGGGTTCATCGTAAAACATCAAAATATCGGAGTATTTCAGCAATAAGACACATGCATCGTACACATCGCACACCAACATTTCATCTCTCCATGTCTGGACGTGCTGCTCACTCACTCTAGATCTGCTTTGGCTCCAGCTGTGAGATAAGATGGCTCATCAAAAACAAGTGCATCACATACTGTCTGTTTACACCAGGGCTGTCAAAACCGGCCCACTAGGGTGTTCAATCCGGCCGGCTTGATGAATTTTAAAGGAAAATACAAAAAACACTTAATGTTCAGGTTATTTTTTGTAAAATTAAACATGAATGAATATCTAATATTGTATTTCTCTGCATTACAAAACAAAGGGGGAAACATGCACAGTCCTTATTGTTATGTACAGGCCCACCCACTATGTAACTAGACTGTATGTGACCCCCCCTGAACTAAAATGAGTTTTTGGCCAACCTGATTGGCCCAGACTTTCAATCTACAATATTGCACAACACATTTAATAACCGAAAGGGTTAACGGCCTATAAAAACTGCAGTGACTCCGTCAAATACTGCAATACTGGTGATACCGGAATAAGAAGTCTGATGAGTAATAAACCCTTGGCTCTGGGCCAAATGTAAACCACCACTTCGGCGTGCCTGAGTCTGCAAGTACAGCAGCCTGGCAACGCAACCATCCATCTGTCACCACAAAGACCACTGGGGAGATTTTAGACTGCTGTGAGTATTCTAGAAGTCAAGGAGAAAGAGCCAGGCAGTCAGATGAGGTGGACAGGCATCCTTTAGTTTTTTCTTCTTTTTTTTTTTGCTCATGTTGACAAAAAACAAACAAACAAAAAAACAATGGCTACGGAGACACTAAGGCGTCAGACAACCTCAGTGGAGCCACTAAAAGGTGAAAACATGTCAACAAGTCTGTTGTCTCCGATAATGTCTTGTACTGATTTTTTCTTGTGTCAGTGCGAACACAAGAAAAAACTTGGGGTTTTTTTTCTGCACAAGATTGAATCTGTGGTATTTTAGGAATTTTCTATGCCGCTTAAATCATTGTTTGTTTGAATCTTCTGTCTGGAGCGGTGTTCCAACGCCCACAGCACAGGAGTCCACAGAAATCAGAATGTTAGTCTAACTGCAAGGTCCTGGATGTCCACTGAATACTTTTTTGATACATTTGAGTCAAATACAGGCGACCGTGGGTTAATGCTGGTTGTGCAGTGATGTAGAATAGGGAGGACTGATCCAACTTTTCTGGTCGAGGGTTTAAAACCTTAACCTGCAACAGTGAACACTGAATAATTCAAACCAGTGTCTCTGAGGTTTATAATGATTGACTGATCAGCTGCGTGTGCTGCACAACCCTGATATGGAACCCTGAGCTGAGAACATTGTACAATGTTCAAACCCATATTCCAGGTCAGATGCAAGCACTTCCAAGGTTCGTCTCAGCTAACGTTTTGTGAGATCTGCGATATTTTATGGCTAGCCTGTAGCTATCTTTGGGGCTACAAGCTAGCTTTAAGTAATTGTTTGGCAAATCAAAAACGTTTTTTTATTGTTTTTTAGCATTAGCATTGGTGTAGTTAAGGTAGTCATAAATAAAACTTTAAAACTTTAACATTCAACACAAAACATTAGCTTTATTTACGACTACCTTAACTACGCCAATGCTAACCTTTGCATTTATTTCTATCTACTTGTCTGACTTTATCCTATTAGTATTAACATCCATTTTTGTCCAATGAAATTTGATCTTTAGTACTGATGTGATGATCTTTTGTATGGTACATTGTCTATTACGGTAATGTAACTTTTCAATCACTCCTAGCAAATTTGAGTTGCTTGTTCTTTTAAACTGTAATCTGTGTGACCTAAAAAATATAAAATGCATTTTCTTTTCATCATTTTCAGGCACTTCCCAGGATTCAGTTCTGCTGGAGGAAAACAGCGCTGACCTTGGGTTGAGTTCACTTTCGACTTCCACTACACATAAAGTTAAAGATGAGTGACTCTTTGTACTGTGTTGGAGGAATGTCACAACAGAGCTTGCTTAATTGGTTAATTTTAAACCTGACCTCTTTTTTCTCTCCCTCTCTCTCTCTCTCTCTCCCCCACACACACTCTCTCACTATGGGAACAAAGACAACAGACGTGGACAAAGTAAAGCCGGGACCAGGAAGTTCCCACTATCCTGTTTTACGAGACCAATGTTTGTCATCTGCCTCAGAACAGAAGACGGACTTTCAATTGTTTCAAGTCATAAGAAAAAAAAAAATCTTTCGGTACAGTTCAGTGAGCCCAGAGAGGAAGTGAGACAAAGACAAGAGCACAGAGACAAGCTAGGACACGCAGTTACCACCGGCTGCGTGTGGTTTAAAAAGTACGAGAGGGACCAAAAGAATAATGTAGAAGGTTTTTGACCACAGAAGATCTGAGAGCCTCAACTGTGACTTCTCAAATCAGAGAACAGCAGAGAGTCATTTGTTTTGTTTCCGACCAGAAAAGATCCGTTTGGATAGAAAAATAAAGACAAAAAAAAAATGCAAAGGTGAGTAAATAAAAGAGGCCCCAAGTACGCAAAAGATCAACATGAATGTTAATGACCTAATTAACTTTAATACCCTTATGTAAAATACTACACTTTTACCCAAAGCAAAAAACATGCAGGATTAAGTACATGTTTCCACTGGGGCTTCAACCCAGAACCTTCTGGAAGCAAAGCAGGCGTGATAACCGCTACACTACAGAATCCCTAAAAAAACAAGCTGAACTCTTTGATAAAAAATATGAGACCCACATTATAATAATAATAATAATTGTTAATATTATAATATAATTTTCATATTTGTGGGCTTCACGTATCTACTAATGTCATAATTAATTAAATATTGAATTATTAAATATCAAAAATGCAAATAACTAAAAGGATTTTTCCCATGAATAGAAATTGTGATTTCATAATTTAATAATAATAATAAAAAAATCCGCCTTAATAAGAGGATAAAAGAGACGGGACAAGAGAAAATCTGTTCTTGTGTACACAAGAGACCAACAACTAAGTATTCTTTAGAGGAAGTGGGAAATTTCACTATGAGGCAAACGTTTGCAGCACTTTGCGTGAACACTGAATCTCGAACAACCGAAGCTTAATATTAAAAATCTGACAAATTAAATTTGAAATAACAACAACAACAAAAAAATGTATGTGCTATAACATAGCACATACACCGCTAATACAACACCTCCTGTCAGTATATAGGGGCTATATACTGGTGGGCCAACTCTAGTACACATTTGATATGATCTCCCAGGCCAAATATAATTACACGGCGGACCAGATTTGGCCCCCGGGCCTGAGTGTGGTTTTTAGTGTTTACTTTACAGTCCATTTACAGTACTTTTCTTCCGAGGTCTGTTTTTGTGTGGTTGTTCACATTAGAATTTAAACCTGCCATCAGACTCCAGTATGAACAGTCTTTGGCCTAGAAGTGACCCAACATGGAAGTACAGTACGCATGTAGTACACGTGTCAGTGTGTGTATCAGTTTTGATATCAAGGCTCACCGAGGTCGTCAGCCCACCTACAGGGAGTAAAAATGACCCCTCAACGTTTTTGTACCCTCCATGAGGTCGTCAGCCCACCTACAGGGAGTACCCTCAACGTGCTAGCTCAACAGGGTCTGCCATGTTTAGTTCTTCCGTTGTTTACATTTAATCGCGGAGGGAAATTTGACATCTGTCTCACCTAAATGAGGTAGAAGTCGACGATATGCCAGATAACAATTCAGGCGGCGGTCACTTCAAAACAGCAAATATGTATTTGATTTAGGAGCGTATACAAAGTGACCTAATATTAAGAAAAAAAAATTATAAAATATTATTAGAGCTGTTCTGTCAGTCAAAACATATGGTAAAAAAAAGTCTGGTTTGAGTCTGTGACTTTGTTTACTGATGGTGATTATATTGTTATTTGATGCTGTTAAAGTACTAACAGTATTATACTTCATTTAATGCTATTTAAAAGTGAGAAATATTTAACAGTGGAAATGTTTTGTAAGTTACACTAACCAGACATAAAGTTAGTTTGAGTTCAGTTTTTTTTTTTTATCCTAATGGTACATAAACACACCAGCTAAAAGCAGAAGACAGTAAAAACGAACCACTGTTTCTCATGGTTAATATGTAAATAATTTTTTTGCAACAGCATGACTACATTAAAGGTTATCTAACTAACAGCCTAAAAGTAACAGTGTTACTCTGTTGTTATAGTAACACGCACTCAAGCCTACTGTGTATGTGGTGCGGGGGAATTCCTGCAAAACTCTCACTAAAATCCTGGATTAACAGTGGAACTAATCCAAAAGCTCGGCCACCATTCGTGGGCTGTGATGGTTCAATTCATGTGAACGTATCTCTACGTTTACTCCCATTTGTATCCGTGTAGTTGTGTGTTTGTTGTCCTCTCCCCCCTCGCTTGTTTGTTTTTGTTTACTTGTTGATCTGCACGTTACCTGTGATCCTGCCTGTACTCTCTCCGTGTCCTCTCCTTCTCTGCAGCAAAAAGAAGTCATTGCTTCTCTCTGTCACCCACAGTTTGAGAGCGTTCTTCAGAACTACTTCCTCCGGTTTCAGCCACATTTCGTCCAGCAGGGAGGGACCCGTGGACGGAGCTCACTGTTCGGACTGCTACCCCTCCTGTCTTCGGCTATGGGGCGGCCAGAGGATCCGGCCTACAGCCGTAGTCTCTGGTCCTGACTCGGGTCCTGGTTGCGGGCTCTGTCCATGATGATCCTGCTGTTCCAGAACAGCTGCAGGTTTTCACACTTCTTCACGCCTGATCCTCATGCACGATTTACAGCAGCTGTACACAGCAGTGCGCACAGATCGTCTGTGCGTGCGCAGATGAGTCACTCTGTGTGTTCATGAAAGTGCTAGTGGGAGGGGGCGTGTCATTGAACTACTTCATATACCAAATAATTTTTAAAAAATAATTTAAAAATGTGTAGAATTATCAATACTACTTAGAGAAGAAATAGGAGTTTTACAATCAGTCGTTTTACAATATTAGGTATACTTGTTGTTGGCGGTAGTAGTAGCACAAATACGCCTTCTTTACTCACAGTTTACTCAAACAAAATTGATCATTTTTGTTGTTTATCATTGTTGTTTTACCAGTAGTATTAAACGTGTAGCGAGTTCCAAATTTACAAATTGTACTTAGGAGACACCTTTTTGAAGCATTTGTTTCAATAGTAATAATATTTTTTAGCATTAACAGAGGAAGGTGTACGTTTTCTTTTATAATGAATTGATGCATTTCATTTGTTTATATAAAAGTTAGTAGTAGTACTATAGGTAAAAGTAGTTCTACTTCTGTTAAACATTTTTGGAATTACAAAATTGAATGATGAACG
>NC_024322.1:2097599-2106850 GCF_000523025.1 Cynoglossus semilaevis | reverse complement strand
TTGGGTGACGAACTGACGTACGACTTTCGGTGGTCGGCGCGATTATTATTATTATTATTATTATTATTATTATTATTATTATTATTATTACTATTAATAATAATAATAAAATGTGTGATTTGATATGATAGCTTTCGCTACTATTACACCATGAAAATTGAGTAACGCAACAGGAACGTTCGCTAATTACAAACAAAAAATCAAACAGTAAAAGAAAGTCAAAGTAAATAATTTAGTACTATATAAAACCTAAGTGAACCCGGGTCGGAAGTCTTTCGATGACAATGCGGTTCCTTTTTGTTAATTACGTCTGAACAACAAAGTAATGAAATATGAAACACACACACGCACATTGTGTGTATTATACTGCACTATTCATAGGGTTTTTGTTTAGTTGTTTTTGTTTCTTAAAGTTTTCTTTTGATTTATTTATCTTCTGTGGCTTAGTAATGTTCAATTTTACAAAGTTCGGGAAAAGTTACTAAATCATCTAAAGACACATAACAAAATTATTTCTTTTATTTTTTTAATATAGAAAAGGAAGAAAACATGTCCAAAATGTAAAACAAAAAATCATTTTCATTGCAATCCAGACCATATTCTTGACCTTTAACAGTGTCCTTAATACTTTTAAAAAATTTGTTTTTAGACTACACTACACTGCTTTTAAACTAGATATTTTAGTACGACACGTATGTGTATGCTGCTTTTAAACTAGATATTTTAGTACGGCACGTGTGTGTATGTGTATGTGCGTGCGTGTGTGTGTGTGTGTGTGACAGCGAGAGAGACAGCTGTTTGGTCAGAGCCACAAATGGAATGCCATGCTCCTATTCCATTTATGGTCATAGTTAGCTTTAGCCGGAAACTGTTGTCGCTTTTATTATTGTCCGTCCTGACATTGTTGATTTTCAAAGTGTCCGTACAACAAACCTTACTGAGATTCCGCGTTATTTAATTACCTATATAAATTATAATTTGTTTAGGTTTAATAATGTGTAACGCAGTGGTACCTACGAGAACTTTAAAAGGATTTGTCTGACCTGGGCGTTTCCGTGTTCCGTGTTTCGGTTCGGAACTTTTCGGTGTTGCGCTCCTGCCGTTTCCGTGTGTGATAGGAGAGCAGCGGTGTGATTTCTCAAGAGGCTTCTCTGGCAAAATGCAGGTAAATAAAACTTTCGAAATCTTTGTAAGTGGTGAAATTTAACGTGTGAGCATGAAATAATCTAATACATAAAAAGTCACCAAATGTTGAGTAATAAAACCGCGCTAACAATGACAGACTATATTACCATGCACGTTAGCTTTTAGCTTACTTACATTCTGTCTTTTTAGTTTGTGTTGAATTCACATAAAATGTTTTTAAAATTAATAAACGAGAAACGTAGCATTTTTCTTCGAATATTTAGTGGCGATGTTAAGTTTATAATCTGCGGACAAACGCATAGTATTACTTTATGAAATTTTAAATAAAACTAATTTTATCACGTACAAGACCATATAATGTACCCATGAGTATTTGTTACATATTTTCCGTAGGACCCAAATGAGGACACAGAGTGGAATGATATCCTCAGAAAGAAAGGAATTCTACCTCCTAAAGAGGTTCCCAAAGATGAAGAAGAGGAGGAGGAGGAGCTGGCTCTACAACAACAGTCTGTCGGTGAGAGAAGATCCTGTTGTATTTGTAACTTTATTTAACATTAAAAAGAACACTGTCTCTATGTCACATGTACACACGTGTGGAAGAATTAGCAAGTATTTCTGGACACAGACCCTTTTCAATTTTTGAAATTTCATTTTTAATACATTTTTTTTGTCCATACAGTCAAAACATATGAGAACATGACACTGGAAGAACTGCATGAGAATGAGGATGAGTTTGGTGAGGAAGACGAGGCTGCAATCGAGATGTACAGGTGAGTTTGACCAAACAATTTTGCTCAGACCAAGAAAGTCTCCTAGAAAAGAGACTTTTCCTCTCTGTTATTTGCATGAGTGTCAGTGTAAGTAATAAAGCAGAACAGCCTTACTATTAAGATGTGACATACACGTGGCTTGACTTACAGCCTTTAATAGTGTTTAATATAATAATCAACTGTTTGAGTGTGTGACTAAGACATAGTTGTGTGTCCCTGCAGACAGAAACGTATGGCAGAGTGGAAAGCGGCTCAGTTGCAGACCGTGTTTCGAGAGGTTGTTGAAATCTCTGGGCAGGACTACGTGAAGGAGGTGAACAAGGCTGGAGAAGGCATCTGGGTCGTTCTGCATCTCTACAAACAGGGGTAGGAGTTCCAGGCCTCATGTCGGCGTTGGACTTTTTGTTTATTTTTGTTTAATCTTCCCTAGCCTCTGGGCCACTTATTAGTAGGAGACTGTGGATCATTTCTGTACAGAAAGAATAAGAAGTTTTAATTTGAATTTTGTGGTATTTTATTAATACAATTTAATTTGAATTTTGTGGTATTTTATTTTGAAAAAAATGAGAATAAAACTCACATCACTGGAGAGCTTCTTAAAAAAACAGGGGGCAAAGACCTAATGATGAGTCAGCAGAAGGCTCTAAAACTGCAAACCAAAAAGCTGCATTTAAAAGAAAAATCGTGATCACACATTTCTAAAATGGCGCCTTCCTAGTAGGGCTCTCTGCTCCATCTCTTCATCGATTTCTTGTAAAAGAAACAATGTTCCAACTGATTTTAATTGCTGTCCAAATAATTCAGGACTAATGTTTTTTTTGTTTTTTTTTTAATTTCCCAGCATCCCTCTGTGCACCCTCATTAACCAGCATCTGAGCGCCTTGGCCAGAAAGTTCCCTCAGACAAAATTCCTCAAGTCCATCGCCACCACCTGCATCCCTAACTATCCCGACCACAACCTGCCCACCATCTTTGTTTACCTTGAGGGGGAGATGAAGGCACAGTTCATCGGTCCTCTGGTCTTTGGGGGCATGAACCTCAAAGTTGAAGGTGGGTGGAAAAAACCTGCAACCCTTTGAATCGGGGTCAAAGAACAACTGTGTAAAAAAAAAAATCCTCAAAATATTTAAGAATACAATGGAACCTCAAGAGACAAGTGTCTCGAGATACGAGCAAATCGTTGAGCAAATATTTGCTTCAAGATCTAGTAAAGGTTTAAGATACGAGCACGCTTACAGACGCCATCGCTAGGTGGCCGCGCCCGCGCCGTTCCGGTTCACTTCACGTGTTCGTCGACTTCCGTACGCATCTCCTGCAATGAATCCTAAGAGAGTGAGTGCTAAGGATGGTAGTGAGTCAACAAATATGAGCGTGTTGCCCGCGTGAATGACCTAGCGCGTTGGTATGATCACCATCCTAGTTTATGTAAGTTATGTAGTGTACGTGTAAGGTACGCTACGAAGTGTCTACGTACGGGACAACTCCCTCCCTCCTCCTCCTCCGCACATGCTGCCATTAGCCGCTGCTCGTCTGTCTCGAAGGTAAGAATAATTAAAATCACATTTTATTTTTTATCGCAGGAATCCTTATATACTATAGTTTTGTTGTGTATGTCTTTATAGCAATTACATTTTTATTCATTGTTATTAGCACTAATGGGGGAGTTTTTCTAGAGGGGCGGATTAAAAAATGTTCTGTTATTTCTAACGGGAAAAAATTATTCAAGATACGAGCACCTCGAGTTACGAGCTTGGTCCTGAAATGGATTATGCTCATTTTGTTGATTGATTGGATAAGAATTACGTTAACTTTTTAGTGTCTGAGATCTATTTGTAGCACATTTAGTATGATATTCTTCTGTCATTCAGAACTGGAGTGGAGGTTATCAGAATCCGGGGCGGTGAAAACAGACCTGGAGGAAAACCCAAGGAAGAAAGTCGAAGACAAGCTGATGTCAGCAATCAGGGGTTCACTCCCGACTAGAAAGGACAGCGAATCAGAGGATGAGGATGATTAGATAACAAGGAACGCAGGGACCACGTGGCTGTTACACTCCGAAGATGAAATATTTGAGCAGTGATGTCGTCGACATCCGAAAGAGCGACTACATTTCCTCTTTTCTAATAATGCTAGGATCAACCGCGCCGCTCAGAGGAACATCGACTGGACATCTGTCCGGACAGAACCACCAAAACCACGACTGTGGAAAAGTGTCAATCATTCTGTATTTTCAGCAAAATTCATCTCTTAAACCGTCACAGAAACACCAAAGGCAAGATTTTAAACATTTTTTTTAATGTTGTTTCCGGATCATTTTGTCACAAAATGTACATTGACATACAAACCTGTAAAATTAAATGTGAGTTCACCTCTGTGCCACAACAATTGTCACCAGTTTCTGTTATTTATAATTGATATTTGTAGACTCTTAGTCACAATCAACAATAAAAGTTTTACACAAAAGCGTTTTTTGAAATCTAAATTTGTGCAAATCTGTGTTTGTGTGAAGACAGTGTTACTGTACATGAAAAGCCAAGCAGGAAGACTCGGTGCACGGCAGCATGACACTATAATTATATACACAAATATGTTGTTCCTTTTTTTACAGTAACATTTATTTTCATTTGGCAAAAAAGTCATTTTGGTGATGCAGTACCCAAAACGTCCATCAGGCTTTTCCAGATCAAAGCTTCTTGCTGTTGTTGCCTCATTGTTTGCTAAGTCTGTTCATCAGATTCTTCTTTTACTGGAGCGTTGTCTTCTGGCATCAGATCTTCTGTGTCGGGATAAAACGGTTCAAAAACCGAGCAGGTTAGGGTGATAAAGGCTAGCAATGGAAGTGTACCCTAAAGAATGCAAAAACACTTAGAAAAACTTAGAAGTAGCCGCACTGTAAATACATTCACATTCAATGTTTGACGTTTTGTTCTCTCACCAGAAGCAGCACCTTTCTCCTCTGTGAAAGTTTTGGCAAAAGTCGCATCAGCGGGTGAACAGAGTGAGACTGGAGAAGAAAAGATAGGAAAAAATTTTTTAGTGAGACTGGAGAAGAAAAGATAGGAAATTTTTTTTTAAAATATTCTTTATAATTATGCCGTTTAATCAGGGCACAGCATGTAAAACAAGAGATGAGAAAATGACAGCTATCAGGTTTTAGCCGTGTTAGCTTCGTACGGTTCATGTAAAAACCCATCAGAATAATAATCAACATCTGCCACACCTGCAGCTAACACTAAAACTACTTTTCTGCACCAGTATCAGATTCTCTCCACTGCGTTACACAACGTGCTGTGAGTCACGGCCTTCGCATCATCGGCTGATGACTCAAATATGTAGGAACTGTAATACGATATTCATTTTTTTTAAACAAGGATATCAGACAACGTAAAGAGATTTGTTTTTCCTGGCCTCTCACCTCGTGCTGTATGGCTCCGAGAGAGTCGCGAGCTTTGGAGTAGTGGAAAAGAAACTGTAAAATGAAAAGGGTCAGATAATAAAATTAAGTTAACGATTTGAGGAAAAACAATTCAGCATTGAGTAAATTGACAAAATAGGAAACACTTACTCGTTTGAAAACATTCTGCACTTGTTCCTGCGGTGAGAATAACTGTATGTTATAAACGGGAAAGTACCGAACTAAAGTAAAGTAAAGACAGACTTTGAGCTTATTAAGTACCAAGCCACACCACCACCAAGTAGCTAAAAGGTTAACCCAGGCATGGGCAAACCACGGCCCTTTTGGCCTTTTAATCCAGTCCAACATACATGTCAAAATTCTATTATTAATTCATATTATTATTATTATACTGTATATATACTGTTATTTCCCAGCCCAGGATCAGTAAAGTACATCTATCTATCTATCTATACCAATATTCATCAAACTTCTTGACTCGCGGGCCACAATTGTCCTAACATGGAACAGGCGGGCCGCGTCAGGAGCAGATGGATGGAGCGTTCATGTGAACTAAGAAAAATGACACGTAAAAGTCATGTATAATGGCTAAAATGCTAACCCACCTATTGGGGGAAATGTGGGTATTGCAGGGAAAAGGCAGAAGTATAATGATAATTTAAATAAATGATATAATTTGGAAAAGTTTTAAAAAGCTGAACGGGCCGCATCTGGACCTCGGACCTTAGTTTTTGCCTTAGAAAAGGCTAGAAGCATTTTAGCATTTTTGTATGACTTTTACATGTCATTTATCTTAGTCACATGAACGCTCCATCTATCTGCTCCTGACCCGGCCCCCCTGGTCAATTTAAGGACAATTGTGGCTCACGAGTCAAAACGTTTGCCCACGCCTGAGCTAACCCTTTAGCAATTTTACCATTTGAGGCATCACTGACACCAATATCAATCTTCTTTATTTGTTAAGTTCACCATGCACTGCTCAGCTACTTCTGCTGTTCAAAATGACCAGGCTCAAGTGATCGACATACATTGAATATGTTAAATATATATTTACTCAACATGACACAGATCGATGCTTAATAACTGACCAATTTTATTTACCTAATTTTCCTCCACTGGAGGCCAGTAACCATGACTGCTAATATTTAACTTTTTGTTTTTATAAAGGTTATGGGATGCAATTCAGTTTACACATATACACATACATGTATGTGTATATATGTTTTACACATCGTCGCCTCTGTGCCTGCGCAATTCAATTAATCTAGTATAGCTTAAAAAACCTTTCATAATATTTGTGTAAACAAACATTTTGAAAGTAGTGAGACATAGCCTAATTATTCCCGAGCTTACTTTCCGTAAAACACTTTCTCGGTCTTCCTCCTGACTCACCTCTTCTTGGTCCCTCAACTCCACGTCACTCACGTCATCACTCCTGACGCTGCGCAGCAGCTGCACAAAACAAAACAACAACAGACACATTAACTCATGAATAAACTATGACCAAAATAGTCGTTTATCAACTGCGAAACCCCCCTCAGACTCTCTGAGAGAAACATAAAAAAAAAAAAGACATGACTCTTTGAACTGCGCGGCCGCCGGACGTTAGTGAACCGCACAGTTAGAAAGCAGACACGGTAGAAGCTACTTATTAATAATTCATCTACAATGTCGTGCTCATCTGGCTGCTGCTCCATTCCCTTCAAAAACACGGTGCTTTGATTTCAGTCTGTAGTCACAGTGATGAGTTCACTGCCAAATCAGATCCTCACAGAGATCAGTGGCAGCCATGATGTCTTTTATCGACATTCTTCTACACGTATGGGCTCACGTCTGAGTGAAAAGTTATGGTTGGTTTTTATATAAAAGTGGAATTTGTTACCTTATTCAACAGTAGTCTTTCTTCCAGGTCATCATACAGACTGGCATCTGAACACAGACAATGTAGCAGTCAGTCTAAAATACACTGTAAAATATATACTGAAATGACACACATTTACATCAATAATCCGTTGATTTGGCACGTCTTGGACCACTCTGTTACTGTTTCATTATTTGACAATTTTCATTTAAAAGAAAAAAAAATCTTTGATTATATCTTTGATTTTTTTTTTTTTTATAAAAAAGGTGAAGGTTTTTATTAAACATTAGTACGCCATTTTAATTCCTTTCTGTAAATAACTATGGATTAAAAGTATTGATATATATATATATACATATATATATGTGTGTGTGTATAGGTATATATAAATATATACTCATATATTTATATATAATTCTATATAGAAATCTTTAGTTGTATATTTATTATTATCGTAGTAGTAGTAATAATAATAATAATAATAGCAATAATATAATAATATATATACAATATATAATAATACTTTATTTTTTACTTTATTTTTTAAATTATTCTTATTATTCAAGACCACCATAATAACAATTGCATCAGTAATAATTGTCGTCAAAATCCAGCAACTTTTTCTTACTTTTCTGCCGTTTTCTGCCAAAGTTTCCTTGTCAAAGACCTAATTTCGTCCTCACGCACCTGTTGTTGAGCGTCCGCATCCAAGAAACCAGAGGAAACACAGCAGGAAAACTTGTCGCGCGCTCGGCACAGCCATGGCTCCGTGCGTAATCTGCCCTCTGCGCTTTTAGAGTTCAACCGTGCGCACTGCTTCTTTTCGTGGCTCGGCTCGGTTCTGTTGCCCGACGATGGGGATCCGTGTGACCGGCCGGTGTGATTGTGATTGTCTGAGCACCTCTGCCCCGCTGCCGTTTAAAGGCGATCGGCTTCGCGCATCTGCTCTTACGCGGAGGTGACCAATCACAAGGAGCCTGACGGTCAGAGCCAGCGCATCCTCTCCTCCCACATCAGACACGCACAGTTTTCTGGGAATGCCGCTGCACAGGGAATACGCGAGGGGTGACGTCAGCGTTCGTGCATTTGATTGGAAAGTGAGCGTTAAAACAACAATGAAGTTGTTGTGATGTAAACTTATAGCGTGTAATAAGTTAAGGTAGGGGTGGCAAACATGCGGCCCGTGGACCAAAACCGGCCCGCGAGGCGGTTCAATTCGGCCCTCTAGATACATTTTGAAATCAGAAAAATGCTCAAAACGCTTCATGTTCATGATGTTTTGTTAACTGATGTTTCATCAAATATGAATACTTTCTAATACACTTGTACTTCTTAGAATGAAAAGAGGGAAAAACATGGACGTATTATCATTTATAGGTAATTAGAGCTGTATGTGGACCCTGACCCAAAACTGAGTTTAACACCTCTGGTTTATGGAAAGTTTTGTCTCGTAGCAAAACCATGGACGTATTATCATTTATAGGTAATCATAGCAAAACACTGGACGTACAGTATTTAACTGGACACACAAAATAAATCGTTTGAAAATTGAGTGGTCAGGATCTGAGCCAATCAGAATCGACTTGTCCTTTGGACACACGGTCCAGAAAACTCTGATCCAATACAGAGATAATTTTTTTTAAAACCCCAAGAGAGTAGTTTGTGGTGTCTTCTTTTCAACTTTATATTTACAAGTATTGTTGTCTCCCAGTACTGCAGTTTATTTTCTCTGTGTCAACCACAGATTTCTGACAATAACAGTCACTGGTGTTTTGGTTGCGGTGTTGAACCTCCACTGATTTACACTCCTGATCTGTCGCTGAGTGTTCTTGGCGTTCTGTACGTCGGGCGTCTACTCCTGGGGTTCTTAACGTTGAGTCATTTCCGTCCTTCTGCGACACATCGTCACCTTTTTATTTTTATTTTTCAGATCTGAATAATTGAACGTAATCTTTGTTTCATTTTCTCCCTCTTGATTTGTTTTGTTTGACAGTCAGCAGTCAGCTGAGTGTGACTTCTTTAAACAACGGCATGTAAAAAAAAAAAAAAATCTGTG
>NC_024322.1:2078776-2097383 GCF_000523025.1 Cynoglossus semilaevis | reverse complement strand
GCTGCTGCTGCTGTTTTTGTTCAGCAGCTCTTTACTAAAATCTGGCCTTTACATCGAGATGTCCGATAATATTGGCTTGATATTAGTGTAATTATGTAATATCGGTAGGAATCGTTATCGATTTTTCCGGCGATAATGAAAACCCAATAACGCAGGTGTGCCAAACATATGGCCCGCGGGCCAAAATTGGCACGCTGGGGTGTTCAATCCGGCTCGTTTGATGAAAGTAAAACAATATGCATAAATACGTACGTGTTCATGATATGTTTTGTAAAAGTTATATTTAATTAAATATGAGTAGTGTCTGATATACTTGTACTAGGTAATTATGTTATAATTTTACTGGTCTTCCAACCAACCTGACATTTAATTTGAAGTTTAAAAATAGAAATTGTATACACAAACACTTCATGTTTGTTTGTGGTAAAACTATTATTATTTCATTAAATATGAATAAATAATAATAATAAATATATCATATATTTTACTTCTTTACATTTAAACAAAGAAGGAAAACCTGGACGTATTGTAATTCATATTTTATGTTATGATTGTATTATGTATAACGATTGCAATGCTGCATGTATCGGTAGATATTGGAATTGGAAATTAGGACAATATCGGCTAAAAGCTAACAACGTTAGTTTAACAGTTGAAGAAACTTAATGTTTAAGTTGTCAATAAGAAGGAAGAAAACATCAGAAGAGAAGACACCGAGTTTGTGCATCTGTTTCCTAACGCTATATCCGTTGAAGGGCGGCTAGCTTCTTTACTAAATACGGGACAAATAAATATCGTGTATGATGGACGCAAAGCTGGTAAAAAAGCAAACCTGAACGACTGGGTCTGGTGGGGAAATGATCTGATGGGGAAAAAAAAGAGGAAAATGATGTCTCTGTCTAATCTCTTCTCCCTGTAATCACAGCTCATTTTGTCAGATTGGTCCGAGCGCAAATAAAGGAAATAAAGAACAAGGTGAACGGCCGACAAGCAGAAGTAGAGCTTAGATTATGTCACGCATCATATTTACCGGAATAAACACGTTGGACTCGATGGCTGTTTGGTTACCAGAGAGACTGTGGTCATCAGTCGGCTGATGTGTTCTGCTGCTTTTGGACGTAAAATGTACGTCTTAGGAGGAAGACGCCGCAAATTGATTTCGATTGGACGACAACTCAATGTTTCTTGTAGTTCTTGAAGAATACGCGATTCTAAAAGTGAAAGTGATTCCGTCATTAACATGGCACCTTAGTATCTCGGAGAGGTTTGGATTTTTTGGATTGGAATTTGAGACTTAAGAACTTAAATTGTTTCTGTGTCTAGTGCAGCAGTAGGCTAACTTTTTGACTCGCGGGCCTATGTTTTTAACCCATCACCAAAGTGAACAGTGGGCAGCTGCCCAGGGATGTCATGTGAACAGTGGGCAGCTGCCCAGGGATGGCATGGTGCCATGCTCAGTGGTAACTTGCCAACTGGTGGATTCAAACCTGAATCCTTCCGGACCCAACTCCGCTCCCTGAACCACTCAGCCACCACTGCCCCGTGAACATTAAGGCAGACATAATTGCTTAAGCCTTCAATAATCCAAAACAGGGAAGTAGAGAGTAATATACCACACACCCCTGGAGTGCGCCATCTGTTGAGGCTTTGCAGGGAAAAGGCAAAATGACGGAAGCCATGATTAAATAATAAAAGTCGGACAAGTTCGGGCCGGATAGAAAATCCTCACGGGCTGTATCTGGCCCCCGGGCCTTAGTTTGCCCATGCCTGGTCGAGTGACTGTGTCTTTTTCCTGACGTTGAATTTATCAGAGCAACAACTGTTGAATTGCTTAACAACTCTTCCATGAAATTTCACGCTCGTGCTCGTTGCGCTGGCTTTACGTCTTGATAACATACATAGATATCTGGCGTGTGGAGAATCTGTCACTAAGATGACGCTAGCTGACGGCTAAATGAATGTTAATGAGACAATAATCCTGGAAAAATCCCAAGCAGAGCTGATTGTTCGATTAGTAAATAAACTGCTGTTAAACTGCCCGTTTGGAGTGAAGCCCTCGTGCGTTGTGAAGCTACTAATGTGATTGTGTGGCGTCGGAGAAGCTGTTTCATTAGCATCATCATCATCATCAGCCTCAGGCTTTCACTAACAACATTTGGAAAAAAAAAAAAACAAACAAATTCACAGTTTCCCACCTGACCTGGTGGCGATTTTTTTTTTTTTCTAAGGGTTGCAGGAATGTGCGACCTCTAAATCAAAGCTGCTTTTCTGTTTTTACGAGCCGACTTTAATTTGTTGACATGTGATGGCAGCTGTGATCCACAGCGACGCTGCTGTGTGTCCCCCTGGTGGTCGTTTCAGTGGACAATGAAGCTCTCAGGCCCACTTCCCATAGTTTCCCCTGTCAGTTCCGTCGTTGTGTGGGAACAGAGAAGTGTTTCATTAAGTTCCTCCGTGGCGCTTGTAGATTTCAACCCTGTCAGATGGAGACCTGGGCGAAGGAAAGCCACGTTCGCTGACGTTCACTCTGTGTTAACAGGTTTTCTTAAGAGCAAAAAAGTGGGACGTTCTAATGAAACATAAAACACAGAACTACGCTTGGCACCAGTGTAACACAACGTTCTTCTCAACTGTCTTGGACATTAAAATGGTTTCCAGGACTTAGACTAGCAGTTAGCTTGTTTTGCTAATGTCTGTGTAGGTTCTCAGTCTTCCAGGTCATTATCAAAATAGTTACATCGAGGGTAACTGGACGACGGCGTCCAGTTACCCTCGATGTAACTTTTTCTTGAAGACATTTCTCTTTAAGAACCCCATTCCGTCCAGTTGTCCTCGATGTATTTCTCGACTTGTTTTGCTAACATTTGTAATATCCATTTTGCGATGTATACTCAGGTGCGTCTCGTATATTAAAAAATATAATTTCACATTTATTTTTACACTGATAGCCACTAGAGGGCACTCTAGGCTTGTGTACCAGTATCTGCTACTCCTGCACCACTGAAAATTTAAATGTTCGTTATTTTCACACTGACAGCCACTAGAGGGCACTGGTTCAACTTATACTCCAGAAAATACCATAATTTTAGCTAACTGTGATCCATTAAACTATCTTTTGCTGTTTTTCAGCGAATAGAATGTATGAACAAACCGTTGTTGGACAGTTAGCCAAGATGGTTTTAGACAACTTCAATTTAGTTAGCTAAATTGAGTTTCACATAACTCACACATTTGTTCGTGGACAGTAAAACACAAACATTGATTTTTCTGAGTCTCTTTTTGTCACTTATTCATTTGTTCCGGCTTCGGTGTAATGAGTGGAAACAACAGAGATCCAGTTTGTCAGCTCTGACGTTGTGTACTTGCGTCTGGAGCAGTACATGTGGACGCGTCTCACTCTGGTCCTATTAACACACGTCGACATACGTGCCCAGTCTTTCGCTGCTCCTCTTCTGGGACGCACTCATCGGTGATAGAGCTTGATGAGAACCGGTGGTGCAGTTTGGTGGTTTTCATCATGGACTGATTGCTTTAAAGTAGCAGCTGGTTCAAAGCTCTAACACTGACGGATTTTACTGTCTTACAAAGATGATGGAGACGGTGTGTGTGATTCTGTGATTTCTTGACTGGACTGACGTTCCTATGTGTCAAAATGTGTTTGCGTGCGATTGTACAGATACAGCTAACCTCTTTTGTTGTATGGAGACCGCAGTTGAACCTTAACTGTGTACAAATGAATCCACTGAAAATCCACGTACAGATACAGCTAACCTCTTTTGTTGCATGGAGACCGCAGTTGAACCGTAACTGTGTACAAATGAATCCACTGATCAACGCTTTTTGATTAACGTAAAAACTGTGTTTAAGATGAGGTGAGTGAGAGCAGGAAGTCTTGGGTTCGATTCCCAGCAGTCTGTGAGGTGCAACTATTAACTTTTTGGCGCCTCCTGTGGCAGCCTATGTCAGTTGCAGAGGCTCGTACTGTACGTTTTGCCATTGTAGGACGAGTAAGGCACCAGATTATTATTATTGTTGTTATTATTATTATTATTATTATTATTATATGTTTCTTCAATAACTATTAAAAAGCGTAGTAAAGTGTAATCATCTACACTATTGGAATTAGTCTAATTCAGGCATGGACAAACTAAGGCCCGGGGGTTGGATGCGGCCCGTTCAGCTTTTTAATACGGGCCACCAAATTTTTCCAAATGATATAATTTATTTATATTATCATTATACTTCTGCCTTTTCCCTGCAATACCCACATTTCCCCAATAGATGGCATAGAAAATGTTAGCATTTTAGCCTTTATGCATGGTCTTTACATGTCATTTATCTTAGTTCACGCGAGCCCTTCATCTATCTGCTCCTGACCCGGCCCCCCTGTTCAATTTTAGGACCAATTGTGGCCCACGAATCAAAAAGTTTGCCCACAACTGGTCTAATTTTATCCTCCTTCCCACGTACTATAATGCAGTTTGACCAACACTGTGACTGTGGAAGGACTGGACTGCCTCTCTGGACTGAAATCCTTAAATGTATTTGTTTTAATAGTGATCTTTAATATCAGCCCCAATTACCAAGTCGCCAATGAAGTGATGCAGAACCTTTTCACTCTTGATTTGGGACATTGTGATCAAGGAAAAAACCAAAGGGTCAATAGAAAAATCATTAAAACTTCCTAATTAACATCATACCCCCACCTAGAGAGTTTGTATTGAGTTTAACAAGTTTAATCCTTCCTGTGGTCATCAATATGAGAGGAGCATTTAGACTTTTGGACCACACTGTGTGGCCCTGTGGTTGATTTCTGAGAATTTAAATGAGTTTTTCTTTTCATTAGTTTGAGTTGACAGCAGGAGACACTGTCTTTTTTAATAATAATAGGGGTTTTATAAAGATATTTATGAATACATGAGATGAGATTAGATGAGATTGAGATTGATTGTGCAAATAATCCCACATGGGGAAATTCAAATATTAATATCTAACAGTCATCTTAATAAATTATAAATACAACAGAACCTGATGATCTCAGTTTGGGGAACTGAGCGTCTCTAACAACCGAGCAGAGCAGCAGCCAGGTCTTTTTCTGCGGTGACTTTAAGAGAGAAAAACACCTCAGAAATTTTTCCACTTCCTTTTCTCTCTTTTTTGTCTCACGGTTGTTCGTCAGGTCTGCTCATTAATGGGCGACTCAACATCACTTTGTTGCCGTGACACATCAATGCTCCTCCTCTTATTAAGGCCATAACTCAGCAGCTCCTGGCAGCAGACCAGCCTTTAAAAATGACCCACAGTGTCGATGGAGCTGCACAGCTGCTCCATGATTTGTGACCAAATTACTATTTTGTTTCTGGAGAAAAAAACCCCCAGTAAAACAAATACCACAGGCTGAGTTTCCTCTGCAGCAATTTCACCTTTGAATCAGTTTTGGTTGGAATCTTTGAATTTTTTCATGTGATCTGTTTGTCTGTGTTATTTTAATTTAAAATAACAAGGGCTGTATATGTATAATTTTGTTTTTTATTTAAATTTAGTGGTTGCGGCTTATATTTAGGAGCGCCCAATAGTCCGGAAATTACGGTACAAAATTATTAATATGACCTGTTTTGTACTGTGTGTGGTGTAATTTGACACATAATGATTGTCTTCTACTGTATATTCACAATATTACACTGGCTGATGAAGTTATTGAGCTAAACAGAAGGCACGCAGTCCAGAAACTCAATGCACAACTAAGTCTGTCAAGACTCTGTGAAACCACTGTTTGTTTGTTGTCAGAATAACCTGTTTAAAGAGAGACACTGGGTTCACGTGGTACGGACATTTTGTAGACTTTTATTTTTCATTTACGTCTTTCATTTTAAGCTATGGCTTCAATTACGGCCGATAAACCTTCAAAGGTTTACGATGTGGGGATATAAATACAATTATGTTATTGGCCTCATAAAATGTTATGATAACTTCTGTTTTCCTCCAGGGTTCGAAGGGTTAGAGGCACACTGTCCTGAGTAAGGGTGGTTTGAGGGGTCCTCACTTATCATGAACACAGTAGGAAAGCGACCTGCAGTGAATAATAATAATAATAATAATAATCTGGTGCCTTACTCGTCCTATGACTGTATATCAGTGTTTTTCAACCTTGGGGTCGTGGCCCCATGTGGGGTTGCCAGGGATTCAAATGGGGTCTCCTGAAATGTCTAGTAATTGATTTTAAAAAAAATAATGATAAAATGTTTTTTTCAACAAATTATTAAATATGTCTCCGGGGTCACCAGAAAATTGTCAAAAAAAAAAAAAGTCAATATGGGATCACAACCCAAAAATCAGTTGGGAGCCACAGCTTTATATAAACATATGTTTGGGTAATACTTAGATACATGTATATATATATATATATATATATATACATATATATATATACACACACTTTTTAATTAATTTTTTTAGTAAACACTAAAAGTCTGTGACAAACTCTGCAGCTGCTTTGGCGTCAGAGCTTGCGACTTCCCCGTGTCGTACGACTGAATGGATGCCAGTCCTCGGTTGAGCACTAGGAACTAGATATTTCCTCATATCACGAGCAACAGTTTACAATAGTTGTAGACCCGCAACATAAACATTTGGTATTTGGTATTTCAGGGATCTCATACCTGAGGGTCCCACTCTACTATCCGTGACCCTCTTAAAAGGATTGAGGGGATTTGTTTCAGATCATTCTGACCCTGCTGCCAGCGTGATGAAATTTAACCATAACCTCAACCTTCAGGTATTGAATCTTCTATTTTAACAGACTTGTAGATCTTCCAGATCGGTGGGAAAGCAGCAGATGCATTTTCTTTTTTTTTAATTAACCTTGTTTTTCTAAAGGCCTACAAAGAAGAGTAGAGCATCTTGTTCATGAACTTTCTGAACAACCTGGATGAGTCACTCTGGTTTAAAGTTGGCCCTAATCCTCACGTTGTTCTTCTCCTCTCAGTTTTCTTAATGAATCGCACTTTGTCGGTGACTAAGAGGTGTTCTCGCTCTCTTGATCTCCAGCGGAATATACAGGAAAGGACAGTGTGAGTTCTGACAGTCCAGCAGCAGCAGCGACGAGCGGGGGTAAATTAGCTTTGGTGTGTCATCGCCTCGGAACACGTTGTCAGTCAGGAGAACCTGCTGGCTCCTCCTTTTTCCTCCTCCTTCTGCTCCTCCATGGCTGCAGTGAGTGGAACGAATGGTTCCTTCAGTGGACGAAGATGTTGTTAATGATCTCATAAATAATAATAAGGAGCTGAATCAACAACAATGAATCAAGTGGATAGTAGGACACAAGTGGTGTTTACCATGTGGGCTTCATCTCCGCCATCTTAGGTCTGGTCCACATTTGGTATTTACAATGTGGGCTGTATATATGCTGTATATTACTATCCATCTGGTATCCGGAACATAGGCTACATCTAGTATCTAGACTAGTATCCAATCGCAACTGATCCTCTGCTGGCCTGGCCTCCTATTGGACCTTTAGTTCCGTGCGATCTTAGCTCGTCTGAGCTACGTCGGACATGTAGTCCAGTGTTCCTCTGACTTGACTGTTCTACTTTTATTCCAGATGTTACTTTAATGAGGTTCTCAACCCGACCTACCTTCCCAGAGTCCAAAATTCAATTTTCACTTCAGTCACGTGTGGTCATTTTATTTTATATATTTTTTTGTATTTCTTTTCTGCACACACAAACAGAAGTGAATGCACCAGAGTGTGTCGGTTCCTGACTCTGACCTATTCATCCACACACTCATACACTGACTCAGAACAGAACAGAGTCAAAGCCTTGGACGCAGACTAATTAGCAGCCTTTTTCCCCGAATTCTCCACTAGCTTCGTTATCAGTCTGGTGAGAATCGATCTGTCGGATCAATAACAAACCACACGAGTTGCCATAAAACCTAAATGTTATTGTTATGCGCTTGTTGTCGAGATAAAATGCTCCATTTACCTCCAACGACAGAGGAAAGGTTTCATTATGCCTTTGTTAGTGATGTGATCATTTAAAGTCGGTGAAGCACATTAGCTACAATCTAGGGTGAATAGCTCTATACGGGATACAAACTAATGGATCGGCAATGATTATGAATGTGATAAATTCATTACTATTGTATAAACGAATCCTGTTTTACACCAGGTATTGACAATAAAAGCTTTTACTTCAATTCCTGAAATATATTTTTAATCAAAATGTATGTGTCCCATTGTAAAGAGGAGTCATTTTATATTTGTTGTGTATGTTTTTCAACTGTATTTGACTTTTCTACCCAACGTTTATTTATCTTTTGCTAATGCTATTTGTTAATGAGATTCTGTTTTTTTTTATCTATTGGATGAAGATATTGTTTAATCATTCGTCTATCTTTTAGTATTTCTTTTTTTTCGCCTATCTTTCGGCTCACCCGCTTTTTGCTCAGTTTTCTTTTACTGAAGTTTTTAGTTTTTATGATTCCACACTTCTTCAGCTTTACTCTTTAGTTAACGCTGTATAATAACTGAGCTGTTTTTAATCTAACACTGCCACCTTGTGGGCAACTCAACTCTTCACGTGAAGCATCTAGTCTGTCAGTGGTCTGAATATATTGTTCTTTTCTACCAGATCAAAAACTCCTGTGACTTATGTATGTATGTATGATGCAGGATCTTTTATGTATTTAGAAAGGCCGGAAACACTTAGAATTAAATAAGTGAAAATCAACTAACCCACAAATGACTGTGGTTTTAAATGCCAATTGTAATAGCATTATTACAAGCATTTAATT
This sequence comes from Cynoglossus semilaevis, assembly GCF_000523025.1. Taxonomy (NCBI): domain Eukaryota; kingdom Metazoa; phylum Chordata; class Actinopteri; order Pleuronectiformes; family Cynoglossidae; genus Cynoglossus; species Cynoglossus semilaevis. The sequence continues at coordinate 2,088,587 of NC_024322.1, read as the reverse complement.
CATTTTATTTACATTGAAGACAGTGCTGACTTGTGCTACCATGGTAAAAAGAAAGAAATCAAAGAAAGAAAATCACATTTCCTGTTCGCGGAGAAGGAAACGGAACCGGAGAACAGAACGAGGTTGTTCTAAAATAGGACATTTTATAGCCATTGTTCAGTTTGTTAAAGGACCCTGAATGAGGACATCTCTCTCTCTCTCTTATGTGGACCATATTTGTGTAAGTTTGCGTGGCCGCGCGCGCAACTGTCACAGGTGCCATGGCAACAGCGGTCACCCCTTCTCGCTGCATGTGTGAAGTCCAGCAGGAGACTGGCTGCTCACGTGTAACAGCTGACCGCTTTTATTCTGTTGCTGCACAGCAAAGCCGGAGGAGGACAGGTGCTGTTGGGAATGAGCATGCGCATTCTGAACACCGTTGTTCTTCCTTTACGGATTCGTTGTCATTAAAATGAAGTATATAAAAATCTTTAAAGTTATCTATAAAATATTTGCCCTCCTCCTATTTACAGTTAATATAACTATTATTCCCACATCGCCCACTAGGGGGTGGGCAGAGGATTACATTGGGATTTCACAGAAAGATAACCCTGACAAGATCATAAAGGTCTCTTTCCTGGAACTTCAATGATTTTATCTCTGACGGAAGCATTAAAAAAAAGATTAAAATCTCATAAGGACTGCTCCTTAGATTTAACCCTTTCCATCGCCTAAATCAGGGCTACAGGTGGTTACGTCCGTAGGAATCTATTTGTTAATGGTCAGTACTTGCTTATACTGTAGGAACAAAACTTTGTACAGTGTACAGACTGTATCACGTCATGTGATGTGTTGGTGTTGTAAATGGACAGCCAGTGAGTCATCCGGAGCTAGGTTCAATATGTTTTTTTTGTTTTGTTTTTTTCTGAATGGTGTTGGAGTCACAGTCACGTGTGGTGATGAGGAACACTGTGCACAGATGGATTACTGACATCTCTGCTGAGTGATGTCAGAAATGAAGGAGGAGGAGGAAGAGGAACAGAGATGGCAGGAGGAGGAGGAGGAAGGGTTAGTTAGATACATATCTAACCCATTAAATGTGTCCTTTCAAGATTTCAAGATTAAAATACAGAGCACAGTTTCACATTGTTTTTTTTTTTTTTTTTTTTTTTTTACCAAATTCTGTTCAATACTCACTCTTCTTTTTTGCAAGCTTGCAGTACAGACTCGGTTGTTACGTCTTGTGATGGTCCTGAGTGTGGCTTTAAAGTTTCTTTTTGACGTGTGTTCAAACCCCTGTTGGCCTGACACCAGTTTTTGTTATTTTCGTATTATATGTTACGTCTTGTGATGGTCCTGAGTGTGTCCTGAGTCATCAATGACTCATGACTTCACTCGAGTCGCATGACTTGGACTCGAGTCATCAATTTGATGACTTTAGACTCGACTTGACAAAATGTAAAGAGACTTGCAACTCGACTTGGACTCTAACATCAATGCATCACGACTTCACTCTCGACAAGACTTGATACTTTCTCCAAAACCCAAAGTGATCTGTGTAAATATATTATTATTTTATTTAAAAGGACTCAAAAGGACTCGAAACAGAAACGGCAGGACTTGTGAATGAGTCCTAACAGGAATCGCTGGGGCTTCCAGTTGGTCTTCTGACCAGCGGTTCTCACATGTTCCTGCTCAGATAACCATAGAATAATAAGACGAAAAAAAACGCTTTGTTTTTTCTTCTATTCCTTCTCTGAAATGTTGAGTCGATTTGTGTCGAGAAAGGTTGGAAACCGTGGGTGTTGATCTACAGTGAAGGCCTTGCCGCACACTGAAGACAGAACAATGACCCAGTGTTCGTCACCACATGTGCTCACAGCATACAGTTCCACCGAAAGGTTTTCAGACGACTCGTGTGTGTGTGTGTGCTGAAATGGGTCGCTCCCTATGATTTCATAATAACAAAAAGAAGGGCTATGTGTTCGCATAAAAGTGGGCTATTTGTGATGACTTCCAGGTTTTCCCATGAGGTTTACGCTGGTCCCTTTTTTAGGACAACTGCACACACACACACACACACACGCACACACACAGACGAGGGTCCAGCCACTGCACAACTCCAGCTCCACATTATAACCCAAACGCATTATACCACCAGTGAATATATATATGACATTAAACCTACAGTGTGTTTTAGGAGTTTATGCCTTACAAATAACATTGACTTCAGTTTAAAATGATTAAGAATTACTGAAAAGGACTGGGTGAGGTTGGAAACATTGTTACAAAAGAATCAAATATAGTAAAAATAGCTCACCAAAAACTGCCCCCCCAACAGGTGAAGTAGGCCAGCAAACGTTTATGAGAACATGGCTGCTAAAACCAAACTTACACACGAGCAATATTTAAAAAATAAAAAATAAAATAATAGCATTAGAGCCAAGACTGTGTGTAAAAATTAGTGAGAAAAGTCTGTGAGAAAATATTGTACAATTATTTCACTCACTATTAAAAGAAAAAAATGTGGCAGCATTTTATCCATTCTGATCAAAGTATTATTTTGTCCATTCATCCCTCACAAAACTAAAGCCTTAAAATGCCAAAATGGTTCAAAATCAGCAACCCAAAAATTATAAATACATTTTATTTCAGGAAAATAGAGAAGAAAAAAATCATCGCAATAGCTCCTTAAAGATATGTAAAAATACTAATAGTAATTTTTGAGATACTTTTATTGTTGTAGTTTTTATAACAACATTTTCTTAACAACTGTCCTAATTACAAAGTCCTGGTTTAGCCCCAGGTCAACTTCAGATCAGTCAACCTAATTTAGTTGTCATAGTGGAAACAAATTTAAAAAACAATTTTCTTTCCTTTATTACTGTTCAGTTAAACAGGACAAAACCAAACCCAGAAAGTAAGTAAATGTTTTGAATTATTTTAATCTCTGGCTTGAGGCAGGACTTATATAAAGCATTACATAAACAACCAATCAGGCCTACTTCGAAAGTTAACAAAATTACACAAACATAGTATTAATACACTTTCAGCTCTTAATATTTAATACAGCTATATTTCTTACAATGAATACTACATTCAACGTCATGACTGACCAGTTTTAAAACCGAAATTAATTAAAAGAAACTGGCAGTTTATTCATTAAAGTTCTTTCACGGTCCGCTCCCATACACTTTCAGTGGTTATACAACATTACTAGGTTATATAAGTGAGCTACATAAGTCAGCCAATGGCAGCAATACTTTGTGGTCATGTGATGTCGATGCTGCTCCGCTTCGGTGAATTGTATGGAATCCAAAGAAGACACTTTCATCCCTCACAAAACTGGATTGGAGCTAGAGCTGGGATTGGAGCTGGAGCTAGCCGACACGGCTAAACGACCAAAAATGAAGTCGCTTCTCTGCCTGTGGACACGGGTCTCCTTTTTCCGGAGTTTATTTTAACTCGGCAAACATGAAAACCGGACGCAGGAGGAGACACCTCGGTTTTCGGACACATTAACTGCGGCGTCGCTGGTGGGTTAAAAACATTAACAACATTAGCCGCTGAAGGATTGAAATGCTAAGCTAGGGCTAAGCTGCATCGCCGCACACGAAAACAAAATACATGAAATGAACGTCCTATGTTCTGCTTTTATTAATAATGTTTATAGGGGGAAAAATTAAGATATTTTTGTGAGCCTTGTCAACTATTTTAAATGTTTATTTGTTACAATACTGTAAAAGTCAGTTGTCGGTTTAAAAGAATCAAAATTAAGCTTCTTACTTGCTAACGTCAGTGTGGAATACGTTAGCTTTTTTTAGCTCTACAACGCCTCTCTATATTCACGTCCTCTGTTATTAAAACACATTCTGTAAAAGTAGAAGTTAAAAAACAAACAAACACAATAACGTAAGTTCAAGTCTCCTCCCACACGCATGTTATTGTTTTGAGTGTGGGTTTCCAACTTTCATCTCCACATTTTGAGAAGTTCACCAGTTTAAAGAAAGTCATTGCGCGTTTTGGTGGATTAAGGTAAAAAAAATGTCTACAATACAGACAGAATTTATTTATTCTTTTGAAAAATTAATTGGAGGTTACAGAAAGTCTTTTCACATTTTGCAATGATAATGGCTGTATTTCCTTTTCCACCACATTTATTGGTAGTTATGTGCAGCACCATTTTTGTGTAATTATTATTATTAAATATTGTAATATGAGTTATCATTTGACATTTTATTACGTGTGTTTCTGTAAAATTACTCGTTTCACCTGTAATTTCCACATTGAAATTACTCTATCTAGCCATCGAGGTTAGTAGAGGTTAGTGTTTAGTTTGCTAGAAATCCGGACGTTGATCCGTATTGACATGAGTGACAAGTGGGTGTTGGTTTGTTTCTATTGTTGTTAACGTTGTTACAAGGGGCTTTCTCCTCCACCACCTAGCACCACACAATCTTCATATAATCTGTTTTGAACCAGTATTGTTACACACACATGTCCTATTTTGTCAGGGGTTGACATCATGTGACTTGGAAATAATAGTAACCTACTTTCTAGAGTCTCCAGCAAGACCAGCCAGGGACCTATTTAGTGACAGATAAATTACTTCATGTGTTGTTTCGTTGATGACAGAGATATTGGTTTTTATTTTCAGTAAATGACAAATAAAATAATCAGCAAGGCAGAGTCTTTGAATCTAGTTGTACCACTTTGGATTAATCATAGACAGAAAAACAAATCCTATTTTGAAATGCACACAAAAAAACCCTTTCTTTATCAATTCAGTGTTTGTTTTTCAAGTATGGGTCAACTTATTTAAAAAAGGTAGTCACTAATCTTTTATCAATACATCCTCAATAAATTCCCCTGCAGTTCACGGAATAGCCTTAAATAAATTGTTTTACTTTTAAGCTGTAAAGGTAATTAACTTTTTTGTGATTTCTCCAGACTTGTGTCAGTGAACCACCCGGTTGACGATGGAGACTTCAGGGGCAAGGTCTCACTATGGTGAGGTCTACATCCACCCGCTGTCCAACCCTGGGGCGCTTGGAATCTGCCCTGAAATGCTGGAGGTGGCAGAGGAAGCCAGCCGGGCTGGAGATTTTAACCTGGCCGCAGAGATCTACAGCTCACAGCTCACAGACCTGCAGCAGCCAGACAGGGGCCTGTGTCTGAGAAAGGCTGACTCTCTGGCCCGGGCAGGAAGGATATCTGAAGCTCTGGATTCATACTGCACAGCAGCAAGTCTTGGCAAGCTGCGTCCAGAGGAGCTTTCCCTCTTGGTAGAAACTATTGCTCGGACTCTCAGGGAAAAGGAACTAGGCATCCCAGGGACGTTAAACAGCCGCAGTCAAAGCAGCAGTAACAGTAGCAGTAGTGGGGAAGATAGTCTTGAAGATAACGTGGACTGTGATGAAGATGAAGCGTTGGACCTTTTTTCCTGTCACCTCTGCAGGTGTCTCCTCAATGAACCAACAACTGTGGAGTGTGGACACACTTTCTGCAAACACTGTCTCGAGGATGAGATTGTCAAAGACTGCATACAGTGTAAGCAAAAGCTGAACAATAAACTGCCAAAGACCGGCCTTCGAATAAATGTGGTTCTCAGCAGTCTGTTGGATAAAGTGTTTGCAACTGAGAGCAGAGCCCGAAAACTGTGGATAGAAGGAGAAGTTTTGTGGCAGAAGAGGAGTCTCATTGATGCAGTGGAGAAGTACAATGCTGCTGTGGATCTAGGTAAGCATACACTTAGCCTTTTATTATACTTACATCTTTGGAATACGTTTTTGGTCTTAAACAAGTCAGACCTGAGTAAAATTGCAGTCTCTTACGTAGATGACCTACTTTCTTCACTTTAGCTTCCTCGTGTCACCAGTAGGTGGCTCCACTCCTGCCTGTTTAGACTGTTCTGAGGTCAGATGTTATGTGATGCAGTGTCCTTCATTATCTAAGAAACACACTTCTTTGCTTCACAAAAAAATAATTTACTTGAAAACTGACTTTGTTGTATTTATGGACACAGCCTTGTTATCCTCTCTGCATTATTGCTTCAAGATCACTGGCATTTTTAACTTATTTTCCCACTAACACGAGTGGGAGGCCTTCTGGGATCTGATACGCAATGAAGCTATGAGTAATGTGATAACAATGTCAGTTCAAATAGAACAGTTACTCAACCTGTTTTGTAAGAACATCATTAGGCCCTATGGCGGTAATTCAGAATATTATTATTACACCACGTTGTTTTACAAAGGTCATATGATGACAAATGTTATCCTGTATGTCACTAGTTTGCACAAAGTAGGGTTTTTATTATTATGTTGATCACTATTTAGCAAAAAGTATGATAAATGCTTACATCCAAAAAACAAAGCGCTTACTAGCTGTATGAAAACATCTTCTCTGAATATGACCGTATACGACTTTTACATTCAGTCAACTTTACAAACGATTGAAAAATTAAAAAATGTAGGTCACTTTTAAATGCTTTCTGTTTTCTTAGCGCAGTTAAAAAAAACCGTCATTATTCATCCCACTCTCACATCTTATCTAATGCACTGACTGTTTTACAACTGACATTTTGAGACCAGTTGTACAACACTGTGCTAGTTTCTGCCTTCCTGGGTCAGATGTTCTTTGTTTTTGTAAGTAACAGCGACACCTATGACACCCCCCTATCAGCACCGGTCCTTACTGGTCCTTTTCCAACAGTACTTGAGCCTTATAACAAGTTTCCATGAAACCTGCAATTTGCACTTTTTGTGTTATGATAGAAGGACTTTTTTAATATCATAACTGCTGCCCCTACCAAATCACATTAAAATGTGGTCCTTTTTAATGTCAGCAAGAGGTTCAGTGTTTCACAGAAAGGTCCATAAAGGTCAGATCAGGATTAAAGTGCCATAAACTTAATGTTTGGTGAACTCTGTTACTGCCAGGTGTATAATTTGCCAAATGTTACACACAAACCTGTGTTGCAATGTGGCCATGGGGCCAGTGTTGTGTTACCAAAGTATGACTGTCAAAACTGTCCATAGACACAACCCTTGAATTATTACTTCATAAGGCCTGTGGTATTATAGCAACATGAACATGTGAACTAGATCTGATGTCACACGTAATGTCTGTGTCCTACTTTGGTCAGACAGAGAAAATCTAGTCCAGCTCCCTTAGGCCTATTCACTGACCTGATGGTGTGTGTGTGTATTTGTGAGTAGAGGCCTGAATGTTAAAGTGAAATTCACTGACCTGATGGTGTGTGTGTGTGTGTTTGTGAGTAGAGGCCTGGATGTTAAAGTGAGTCGCTACATGATTACATTAAATGTTATGTTTCAAAGCTAAGGTCTGATTACATTAAATGTTATGTTTCAAAGGTAAGGTCATTGGTGTGCTAGACAAGTTAAGTTAATAATACAATTTAATAATTTGCACTAAATAAATTGTCAGTGTTTTTGAAGTTGTTGAGACTTTTGTGTTTTCCCCTATGGTGTCAACAGTGCCCTCCTCAGGCAGGCTGTTCTGCCAGCGGGCCAAGCTGCACATGGAGATGAGAAACTTCAACCAGGCAGTGCAGGACGCCAGCAACCTCTGTAGAATAAAACCTTTCTGGACAAAGGTGAGACATAGTTTTTATTGTTTTGTCAGATTTTAGACCAGATAAGACTTAAATTAGACATGAGTTGTTAACTCATTCAGCATCTCTAATCGTATTCTTGTCAATTTTAGGCTCACTATCTAAAAGCTACATCACTGAGACAAGCAGGTCGCAACGACGAGGCCCTGCAGGAATACCTTTTTTGTGTGGCGCTAAAACCTGACTTGACCAAAGTCAAACTGGAAGCTCAGAAGGTGGTTTAAAAAAAACTTTTGCTGTACTCTAAGTTAACACTGTTAATGTCAACTTGTTTAATACATATGTTTTGTGAAATAAATAATTTTCCTGTGCCTCTTCATATAGGTCCTCAGTGAGCTTTTCTCCTCTGTGTTTGAAAACGAGGACCTAGCAACTCCACTACATCCTCTTCAGAGAGGCTTGGCCACTCGCCTTATCAAACCTCCTGCTCTACTCCAGTCCCTGAGGCCGTTCACCCAGAAATCCAGCTCCTCTTCACAGGTCAGAGCCAAACACTAAATCCACACTCTAAATCTTCTATAAAATATCTGTGGAAAATAACACTGTTTTAAACTCCTTTTAACTTTTGATCTTGAGGCACATGAAACTTAAGGAAATGTGAAGTGAATCACCAAATTATATCCAAACAAATCATTAATTGATTCAGAATGCATCGTTACAATCAGTTTATAATAATTGATTACACCATGAAGAGAATTACAGATGCATTCCACATTGTGTATTGACCATTCTCTTTCCTTGTTGTGTTTCAGTGAGAATAAACAAGACAACTCTTTTTATTTATACATTAATCTGAAAAAAAAGCTCTTTGGGTGTTTGATGCAACCTTAAACCAGACTAAGTCTACGATGCTGCTCAGATTGATTTAGAGTTAAGGAAAGGCTTGATGTTATGCTGCCTCACTAACACATAATGCATTTAGGGACAAAGAAGTCATTTGCACTGCAACAGAGAACGACCTTTAAATTGCAATAGAAATATGCATTACAACATCATTGCATTGTGGTTCATGTAAGGTTGTTGTTCACTATAGTTGCACAATTGGATAATAATTGAACTAAGGATACACTCTTTTGTTTCTACATCCATTATGTATCATCTTTGCAAACCAAGACATACCTTAGTTAACAAAGATGGATCAGCCGTTAATAAACATCTTGTTACGGATTAACCACTGCTGTCATCCTAATTCCTCTGTCTGTCTGTCTGTGTATGCCTTGGTGTGCGTGTCCAGGACTCTGAGTTCAGTGCAACTAAAGGCGGTCAACCAGACAATCTGTCGTCCAGACTCTCTGTACTAGCACCTGGTAAATCGGATCCATCTGCAGAAGAAGGCAGCACCAAAAGCCTCGCTGATGTTCTGGCTGCGCTGCCACCTCCCCCTGGTGGCCTAAAGAGGAAACTCAGCAGTGACGGACCTTCAGGGGCCTTTCACTCTCACTCTAAACTTCTCAGACAAGGTCTGAGTTTAATTCATCAGTGATCAGTGATATTGATAACTTACAAGAATGTAACTTTCTCAGAATTATCTGAAGTTGCCAAGAATCATCTGTTGGGTCTTAATCAGTGAACTAAAACAACAATGACATTGAATCACTTATCAGTTATTCAGTAAGGGTTGAAAACACCGCCTTTGCGTGCACCATGTAGTTAATTGCTGTTTGACTAATCGTAATTACAACCAACTTCTTTATACTGAACCAGTCAAACTACTTTGTCGGCCAGAGAACAGACGGTTTCGTCACTTCCAACTGTAACTGCTTTTGTTTCCTTTTAAAGCTGATTAGTTAAATGGCACTTTTAGGCAGCATCAATGTTCACAGGTCACCTAAGGTCGAGGTATAAGGGATAAATTGGCGTATAGTGGTTTTTGACTATGTAGCTTCTTTAGCTTTATTACATGTATTTTAGGTCTTTGTCTCACTGAAGCTGGCTTTTGGTCACAGGGTCAGATGAGGTTATTACAACCACATGCATGTGATGACTTTTAATCATGTGCTTGAGGTTGCATCTGAAGATTTGATCTTATTGACTTATTTTAGATGAAAAATGAAACAAATAATTTAATGTGTTCAAAATTACTTGTGTATGAAGAAGAATGTGTTTTCTAATGATGCAGTTTTTTGGTTTTTTTTCTTGTAGATGAGGCCAATAGCCTTCAGTCAGTCCCAGTGAGTGGAGGGAGGATGGTTCCTG
>NC_024322.1:2069107-2078769 GCF_000523025.1 Cynoglossus semilaevis | reverse complement strand
GCTGGACAGTGGAGACTTGGAGTGTTCACTCTGCATGAGGTCACTACATGCCCACACACATGCATACTCAAACTGAATGACAGACAGACGACAAAAAGTACAGGCACCAAATAAACTGAATGAGCTGTTGACTCGTGTGGTTGTGATTCAGATTGTTCTATGAGCCGGTGACCACTCCCTGTGGACACACTTTCTGCCTCAAATGTCTGGAGCGCTGCATGGACCACAACCCGAACTGCCCTCTGTGCAAGGAGAATCTGTCTGAGGTACACACATTTAATCACATTTCCTGAAGTTAAATTGGAAATAGACAGTAGTGGGATTGAATGTGAAGTATAATTTGGTTAGGGAAATGAATGACGAGGTCAGTTTAACAGGTTTAGCAGTAGACGAGGAATGGTGGTGTGTCTGAAGCTAGCAGAAGTACTAAAACTTTGTTTGCCAGCTTTTTGTTGTGCTTCAGAAATCTATCAGTTTTCATACTATGTTTGTCTCTTGGTCTAAGTACACCATCTCCTGGTAATAACCTGTAATTACACCAGAGAACTAGAGCACAGAAAAATAAAAATGTATATGGTAGAGTGCGGCATAGGGCTCCAGACGGTACACACTCAGCCGTTTCCTGTGTTGCCAAAGGAAACAGCAATTGATAAAAGTAAATAAACTTTAAAAATGCTCCAACTACATTGATTAACTAATGAACCTCGGGCCCTAATAGTTCATCCTTCTTTTTAATTCCAGTATTTAGCCACTAGGGGTTACAACAAGACATTGTTGACAGAGGAAGTGCTACAGCGTTTTCTCGGTGAAGAGCTGGCAGAGAGGAAGAAAGTCCACGAAGAAGAGATGAAAGAGTTTTCCAAGTAAGTGTTGCACACAGTATACACACAATTCTGTCTATTTTTCATCGAAAACCAATTTTATATTTTTTGTTTTCGTCGTCTCGTGTAGTTTGAACCAGGAAGTGCCCATCTTTGTGTGCACTATGGCCTTTCCCACAATCCCCTGCCCACTTCACGTGTTTGAGCCTCGCTACCGCCTCCTGATCCGACGTTCCATGGAGAGTGGGACGAAACAGTTCGGCATGTGTATTGCTGATGATTTGAAGGGATTTGCAGATTATGGCTGTATGCTGCAGGTGAAACCATTCACTTGGCCGCACAATGTATATATGAAATATCTGTGATTCACTCAGAGTCAATGTGGTGAATATCGTGTGTGTAATGTATATATGAAATATCTGTGATTCATTCAGAGTCAATGTGATGAATATCGTGTGTGTGTCTGTGTGTGTGCGCAGGTGCGAGATGTGAAGTTTTTTCCTGATGGGCGATCCGTTGTCGACACCATTGGTGTGTCCAGGTTCAAGGTCATCAGCCATGGCCAGAGAGATGGCTACAACACAGCAAAGATTGAATATCTGGAGGACAATAAAGTGAGCGGAGAGTAGAACATGGCTCTGGATTATATTGACAATCCAACAAAGAAACACATGTCTCTGAAAGCCTGCCAGTTGGACGTATTGTTCTGCATTTAAAAGGAAATAACAAGCATTTGTTTTCAGGTTGAGGGTGAAATTCTGACCGAGCTTCTGAAGCTTCATGACTCCGTGTACGAGCAGGCCAACAGCTGGTTCACCTCACTGAAGGACAACATGAAGAGCCAGATACTAAGCCATTTTGGACATCTTCCCAGTAAAGACCTCGACCCACAGGTCTGAAGAATCTTTGTAGATTAAAATGTGTATGTAGCAGAGTTAGAAAATGCCTTCACTTCACTGATCTAAAACGGAATTATTTTTTATTCGTTTACATGGTGGGTTTAAAAATCAACTGCACAAATCCTGTTCGAAGCTCGGTTTAACATCTAGGCTAAAGGAAAATAGTCATAGGTTTAACAATAATGACACAAACAGTGTGTCCCTCCAGGCATGCGACTTGAGTTACTGTGTTTTTTTAAGCAATTTTCTTTATGTACGTCTTGTATTTTGTAGGCTAGTTCCAGTGGTCCAGCCTGGTGCTGGTGGCTTCTTGCGGTGCTTCCTCTGGAGAACCGGGCGCAGCTAACCATCTTGGCCATGACATCCCTGAAGGACCGACTCATCGCCATTCGTAGGGTCCTGATCTTTGTCACCCGCAAGCGGCCACGGTGACCGCTGAGACGCCCAGCGAAAGATGCTCAGGCTTCTATGCAGTTCAGTTACTCATTTACTCCGTCACTTGGTCAGTTGTCAAAAGGGACACATCGAGGTATGAAGTCAGGATGAAAATCCCTTTCTCCAGGGTTGGTCCTCCTAACAACACATTTTGGCTGAACCAAACTACGACACTTTCAACACTAGCGACCTCTCACCTCTTGTCTTCTAACCAGATGGGGGAAATCAGGCCAGAAGAATATTGTTGCTTCCATTAAAGTTTCTTCTGGGTGATTTTCTTAATTCCATTCTGATTGAGAAAAAGAAAAAAAAAAAGCACCACCAACAACAACAAAAAAACCCGCAGCGCAGCAGGGCCTAGCTGGTTCCACCACAGACGATTCTCTACAGTGGTGTCAAAATAGCTTGAATGAAGAGACTGAACCTCTTCACTGCCACTAATGCTGTGTCTGTGTCACTGTGTGAATGCATGTGTGAATGGGTGAACAACACAGACACGGTGAAGCTCCAAGAGTGGTCAACAGACCGACAGGAAAGTGCTCCACTGATGTAATCTATTCACCATACTTCAATGTTAAAGCTGTGTAAGTAGGAACGGGGCCGCACAGGCGCATGTGTGAGCATAGAGTCTGCATCACTGAAACACGGCTGGTCAAAGTAGCCACAGCTCCCACTCAGGAAGTGGTTCATACTGAACATCTCTTATGCTTTTTAACAATCATTTAGTTGTGTTGTGGAGGCGGACAGGTGTGATGAGAGAGCTAACACTGTGGCAGTGGAGAATCCTTTCATGCCTTTGTTGCTTTTCTCACTGCTAGTAGAAGCTAGGCAAACCGTGCTTAAGCTTGGATCCTCAACAAAATTAAATCTAAATTTAATAGAAATTAAGAAAGAAATTGTGCTGACATTTTGATTCGTCAGATGGTCTTTTTAGGGTTTGGAAAAGGTTAGTGACTGGGAGATAGCATGCACACAATTTGGAAATCTAGAAAAGCTGCTGCGACAGCATATGCCCAGCTCTCTTTACTGTTACATTTATTCATTTAGCTGATGGTGTTATTTAAAATGGCCGACAAGATGAGAAAAAACAATCAAGCTACATCGAGGAAATTTTGAAAGAAGACTGCTATGTAGTAAAGTGGGACTTCTTGTCTAGGGTGGAGATAGAAGGGAAGTAGCTGGGTCTTCTGAATAGCTTTTTGAAAATAGGCAGGGATGCCCCTGTTATGGTGGTTTTCAGTAGCTCATCCCACAAGCGTGCAACGATCTGTACCAGGAGCTGAGTATCCTTTTGGGTTAGATATGGCCCCATCTTTCTTATATTGAATGTAGGATTGGGTTGGCTGAGAAAACCAGTAATTCATTTTTGGAGAGGTTGAACTTTGATAGCCTATATTTTGGGTTTTTTTTGTACTCATAGGATGTGTTTTTTATTCAATGTCCAAACTCCAGAAGTGCACAATTCCCAACAGCTTCTCAGGTTTTTGCTGTTCAGATGCAGTGGTAGTGTAAATTCTCAAGCACACGTGTGTGTGTGTATATATGTTTTCGAAGGCCTACCATATCATCAAATGCATCATGTTAAGACATCTACATCTCAGGTTTATCTCAGTGATGCTTAGATGCTTTTTTTGCTCGAGTTCTGGTAAGGTATAGGATTTCAGTGGGATGTTGTACATAGGATTCAATCATGATCATGGTTAGTTTGAACTATTGTGAAATTGGCTTTCCAAGATCTTGTTAGGGTGGTGATGTGGATTCTGTAGCATATTAGCAGTTTGTAACGTACTTCCCCCAGTGACCCAAAAACCCTGACGTTATTTCAAGCATATGTTCATTTTTAATTTCTAATCAAACACTAATTATGCAAAACACGTAGTTAATGCAGCAGATCAGTGAAGCAGACTCTACTCACTAGTGCGTCCAGTGTTGGCCTGTCCCTATGACTAACCAAACCAACCCTCTGCTCTGGGAAGTTTAAGGGGGTGGGGGGGGGGGTCAAATGTTACTATACAAATGAACAAAGCAGTATTCAACAGGAGCTGTGACCAAGGTGCAGTTTCTTTGAGGGCCACACGAATGTGGCAGCAGCAAGTTAAACAAAAACACTGAAAATATGAAGCAAAAAACAGGAAACTTTCTACAGGAATGTATTGCCTGGCTGTCGTCTATGGGATTTTCTCTCTGGGGCTGTCACTTTTTCAAAGGTGAAACTTTTTTGTGACTGGATGTTCTGGTAATGTTAGTAGAACTAAGGACGCAAAAAAAATTTTTTTACTATGGCTTGCTGGCATACAGTGGGTACGGAAAGTATTCAGACCCCCTTACATTTTTCACTCTTTGTTATATTGCAGCCATTTGCTAAAGTTAATTTTCTTCCCTCATTAATGTACACACAGCACCCCAAATTGACAGAAAAACACAGATTTGGTGACTTTTGCAGGTTTATTAAAAAAGAAAAACTGAAATATCACATGGCAGTTATGTATACATACATATACATATATGTATATATGTATACATACATATACATATATGTGTATATACATACATATACGCACATGTATATACACATATACATATATGTATATGTGTATATACATGTGCGTATATGTATGTGTATGTGTATGTATATTTATATATATGTGCATATGTATGTATATGTATGTATATATGTATACATATATATATTTACATATATGTATTTATATATATGTGTATATACTGTGTATAATATATATTTTCTTTTTTGACAGCCCGACTAACTACTCACGCACACAGAATCGATGAACAACGGCATTGACAGAAGCGACGACACAGCTGCTACTCTTCTTCCTACCTGAGCCAGAAATCCTGAAACAAAACAAAAATAACTGCTGCCTCAGCTGTACAGTACGGCAGCGTTGCGTACCTCATTCAGTCAGATAGATAAGCGACTGGCGCCTTGGAAAATCCGTTTGTCGAGTCGGTATTGTGATTGTGCCCAAAACAATGTGACACAAACACAGACGACTAACAAGAACAAGTGCAACTCCACGACACTGTGCATCATTCGTCCTGCCGTTTTTTGGACGTGTGGTTAAAAAGGAGCCGTTCTCATTCTGCATTTAGGAATGTCCAGATTCAGTGGAATCTTCTTAGATTCGTTCAGTCTGGAGCTTAAATGTGTCCCATTGTAGCAAATCTCTGGCTTTCACACACCGACAGTTATATTCCGTTTTTTTAAATTTTTTTTCTCTCTGTCCTCGAAGTGTAAGTATTGGTGAAATATTATGTTAGATGGTTTTTGTGTTTTATCAATGTCTACTCAGAGGCCTTTTTCGTGCTTTATTTATGGAATATTTCAACCTTTTTCTTGTTTTACTTTTTGTCTCCTCCTCTGTCTCTTAATCTCCCTCTGTTTTAATCTCAATTCTCCTCTCAGTGCATCAGACTAACTGCGGTGCAGTTACAGCGCTCACAGTTGTCCTGTGGAGTTTTACCATAAAAATCAATCTGAAGAAAAGATATATGTCAGTTCACTACAGCGTCCTGTCAGCACCTTCAAAATCAATTCGATGTGAATTGCCCAAAACAGGGTATGAAAATAGTGAAATTATAACAGTGTTTTGACATTACATAAATGACATGGCGGGCGAGTGACTGTGAACGCTAAGGTTTTTGGTTCAAACCAACCGTTCTGTGTTCACATTAAATGTAGACTTGTTTCCACAGGACACCTGCTGCGGCTGTAACTGCATCGTCAGTGTGCAAGTGCACTGAGTTTCTCTGTATGATTCTGTCCTTCAAGAGTTTGTGACTCCACTGCAGCTGCTGGCTCTTCAAACGGGAGCAGTGTTCACACGTGCTGCATTTTCCTGCTATATTTGTACAGAGGGAGCTCTTCATACCTATTTTTTATTGCAGAAATAAAGACAGTTCAGTCTTAATCACCGGTCTCTCTGTGTTACTACAGGTACTGTCGACGAGTGACGAAGGCAGGTTTTAGAAAACCAACAAGGTAAACATTACGTTTAGTTTTCTTTGAAGGGCATTTTGTGGGTAGTTGATTATCCACAAGCATCTAGACCAACAGAAATACTACATTTTCATTCTATTATAGATTCGTATAGTGTCATTAAGTATGGAGCCATTATCAACACCCAAAAATTAATTTTGACTTTTCTTTTAATTTTATTTTTAAATAGGTAAATCTTTTTTCTAATGTTTTGTGCACGTATCAAATATATATATCAAAGTTTGAGACCTCATGCACATATCGAAGTTCTCGACCTGGTGAGTATGGCCTCCATTCATGGATTTGTGTTTCAGCTTCTTTTTTAAATGACGTAGGTACAAAAGCTTGCATTTTATGAAGATTGTTATTTTAACTGTCCAGAAGGGGGCAGCGTTTCTTTATAAAATGGTATCTTGGCGTGTAGAGTTCATGGAGAGGTTTAAATTTAAATATTATAAATTTGACTACATTTATAATATTACTGTTAAATAAGTTGACAACAATCCACTTATCACGGACTACAACGGACTCATTTTAAAATTTTTAATAAGTTAATATGATAGTGATCACCAGAAACGTTTTTAACAATGTTTCACTTAATGGCAGTTTACTTAAAAAACAATTCTGAAGTTCTTTTGTTCTGGACAATATCCTATTACGTTTCTAAGTAAGGCTGGTTGTCTTTTCATTTTTACATACGATTTTTACATGACGATTTGTCAAAATGTACATATCATATAAAGTACACCTTTAAAAAATTGCAAACATTAACTATTTCGCTCGTTCCCAGTTCATAAGCACTAATAGCCTCCATGCTGCCTTCGAAAATGGATTAAACAAATTGGTCAGCCGCCGTGCCTGATACTGACCTTTAATAATGTAAGTCTTTACAGTCAACCTCTCCAGAAATAGGACATCTCTTTCTATGACGTAGGGCCTTACAGTATCTTGATCCGCCCCTGCTGAGAGAAAAGAAGGGGCGTGGTTAGCGAGAGAGAGAGAGAGAGAGAGAGAGGGAATCTTAACATTAGAAGATAGTCGGTATGTAGCAGCGCGAAGCAGCACACCGGGATTACGACGAGGCAAAACTCTGCTTGGACACAAACAATAGGAGCGGCATTGAAAATATAAAACAGCCGACGATGATACGAGCCTTGTGTGCTTGAAGTAAAACCGAAAACTTGCCATTTTCCTGCACATTTTCCCCGTTTTTGAACGAAAATGGCTAACGACTCTCCGGCTAAAAGTCTGGGAGAGATAGACCTGGCATCTCTGCGGGTGAGTATCCGTGTGCACTTGCGTGTGTGCTTTGTCACTAGCAGGGATAATTGCTGCAAAAACCGACATTTGTTTTTATTTCTGAAGACATTTAAGAGCACAACGACACCGTTTAAATAGCATTTTTCATTAAAACCTCAGCGCCGGAGCTTCTTTTATTCTCCTTTGTCTTATATCCGCCCTCCCGCACCACAGGCCGGGCGCTGCCGGCTCTAATATCCAACTAACCTGACTGCATTAAGGAATTTATAGGGATTTTATTAATAACTTCCTTTCAATGTCGTTTTTGTTCCACATTGCAGGACCCTGCTGGGATTTTCGAGCTGGTAGAAGTGGTCGGAAATGGCACCTATGGACAAGTGTACAAGGTTGGTGTGAGCCTCCATCTGTGGGTGTATTTTGTGTGTGCTGAGGCAGAAACTGGAGCACAAACACACACTCCTAGGTTTTTCCCTCCTCATTTTAAGATGTCTCCGTATATTTATGATATATTTGCCACTACTGCACCAGGAAACGCTCTGCTCATGATGACATAATACCTCGGAAGCACAGACATCCATTTTTTTTCTCTTGCTAAATTATCATTGCTGCTTATCCAATCTGGTCTCAGAGTGGTACCTCCTCTCCTCTCCTCATCTTTTATTTCTCTTCTCCCCTCCTCCCCCCTCTTCCTTCTCTCATCCACACCCCACTAAAATATTCCTTCCATCCTTACGGCATTTCTTCTCACACATCACTCCTGACCTCGTTCGTATCTATGACAGCCTTTATCATGTTGACCGTCTCGTACGCCATTAGGTGGGCGGTGTTTCACTGCGCATTTGTGCACACTGCTGCCCAGCAGGCCTTTTTCCCCCCCTGATGGAGTGGATCTTGCTGCATTTGTAGGGATAGGCTGGTGCATTCCCATTCCAGTCCATTAATGCCGATGAATAGGCTGAATAATCCATGGATGTATTTTATTGTCGTTTCTGTTTTAATTTTGTCGGTGTGATAAGAAATAATCTTCCATATTATTTCTTGGTTTTCTTTTGCTAAATAATACGAAAGTCAGAATTAAATGATATAGCTGTAGATACAAGGAAGGCTTTGTTGAATGGTGGTTGAGGACAAAGCTAGTTTTGTGGAGATTTCTGTCTGTTTTGTAAGGAATGATTCAACTCGCATTCGTCTCTTGATAAATGGATTTATTAAACTCGTATTATTAGTACTCATATTTCAATATGAAACCCTGGTGCCCATTATATCAATCACAGACTTGGTTGAACTAGTCAGGTAGTGAGATGTCGTAGTTAACCTAACGGATTGACAAACGAACCATACCAGTTCTAACAAAGTGTGTCTCTAGAGAGGTTCGGTAAACATTTTTCAACCTTTGCTTCTATCATGCTCCATTTGCATTAATAAAAGTTACTGCTCCAAAATAATTTGTTTATTTAATAAGGATTTTGAAAATATAGTTGTTTAAAAAATTGTATCATTGTTTCCAAATAATTCAACAATTTTATAATTACCTTGGAAAATTTGTTGGCATCTGGACACTAACTGCAGACCTTCTCACTGTTGCCTCACAGCAGCTACGTTAATAATTGAGTAAAATAATCATCAGCTTTTTACAAATTATAAATGGATATAGTTTTTATAGGGTAATAAAACATTAACTATTGTATGCATGCATTCATTCATCTCCTACCGCAGTATTTTCCAACCTTGGGGTGGCAGCCCCATGTGGGATCCCTTGGAATGTAAATGTGGTTCGTCTGGAATTACAAGTAATTCAGTCATTTAAAAGAAAGTTAAACTAAAAACTAATTTGGCTACTCTGTATTTGAAACACAGTATTACGAACATGATCAAAAACTAATTCTAGAAAGAAAAAAGTCTCTGGGGTGGCCAAAAATGTGATGTCAAAATGGCCGTCTGGCCCTGGTCCATCACAGGGCCTTATATATAAAGAGCAACCATTCGTACTGACTCCTGGACCTATGGTCAGTTTAGACATTTTAGACAACCCAATTTAGTTGCTATTTAAATGTAATTACTGTAAACTTACAAAAGAAAACCATGGTCACGTCGCAATCGTGTGACCCTATTTGCTACAGCTCCAAGAGCAGTATCAGCAGGATTGCATCCGATTAATTTACACATGGGTAACAAGGAGTGACGTTCGAAGGCTAGCAGGAAGGCTTTCAGATTTTGAATGTGGAGCACACATGTGAGCAGCATCTGAGA
>NC_024322.1:2034824-2067242 GCF_000523025.1 Cynoglossus semilaevis | reverse complement strand
CCTAATGAAGCAGTCTTAAGTAATTTTTAAACCCCTCGGGTCTGACCACACTCATCATGTGGGGCTGGGAATCCCCCCGCCTCCCCCCCCACATGAGGAAATGGTTTTACCCATTTCTTAGATGTAAACCCGCTGAGATGCGATGCCCCCAGGGTTTTTTGACATTCAAAAAACAGCAAACCAATCAAACTGGGATGATTCTTGTTTAAGTTTGAATTCCCATAAAAATAGTGAGGAGGAGGGGGCGGGGGGATTTCACAGTTTAGATCTGTGTGCTTCAGTTGTTGTTGGTGGTGGTGCTGGTGCTGGCACGGAGAGGGTGGATGTTTATCAGGAAACAGTGAAACGGCGGAAGTCATCAGTGCTCTGAAGACAAGTTGGTCGTTTTGCTGTGATATAGAGATCAGAAAGCTGATTCAGTTGAGTGTTGACTCAAAACTCACACTGACAACCAACAATAACAAACCCAATATTTGACATGTATCTGAACCAAAACAGGAGGTTGGTCGGAATATTCTCAGGTTTTTAATTCAGATTTTTTATCCACTTACAGTATATTTGCCATCTGTGGTCTAAATGACATAAAATCAGATTTGTTCACATTAACATCTGGCCGTTAACAGGATGTTGTCTGCATGATCAGAAATGTAAGTGTAACTTCTGTTCATGTAAAGGGTGGGACACTGGATATCTTATCTGCTGGTAATGAAGTGGAGCAGGGTGTGGCTCTCCACTAGCAGTAGCAGCATCAGTACCAGTCCCTGAGGAAAACAGTGCAGCACTTCACTGGCGGCTCAATCGAATCAGATGCTTGTGTGGAGACTAAAAGGACTCATCTGAGGTTCTCATCGAAGATTCAAACTCGGTGTGTAAGACAGGAGGACAGGACTCCTCAGTGTACCCCTCACTTTCTTGAGTAGTAGAATTATGCTGCCATTTATCATTAGCGATGAACTAAAGGTGGAATGCAAAATGTTTCAATGTCCCAATCAAGTATTGAATATTGATTAATACTAGAGTTGTCCGATATTAACTTCGCAGATATCCGATATGCCGATAGTATACATTATTATTGGAGGAAAATCCCGTAACAATTCTCACAAATATTAAATAATATATATAATAATATGCTAACATCGGCCCGATAATATCGGCCAACATTCCTAATTAATACGTCTTGTAATCACTATAAAATAATTGTTGTATTTTTATCACAACAATTTGACTGTTTTCACTAGGAAATGTACGGTGCTGTACGTACGTTAATCATTTTGAGGTTTAGAAAAAAGTTACTCTCAGCTGTTTTATATTTCTCTTTTTTTTTTCGCACAAAATACCAACACGCAGCTGACATGATGAACGTGCTAAGCTAAGCTAACCCGCTCACGTTCTAGCTACTGTTAACATAAAGCAGCAGCTCTGTCGTTTGGGGTACGTTTTAAGGTTTTGCCTTGTGACATTGACACAATAATATTTGCCTTTAATTGTTTTAATCTAAATATGTAACCAGTTGTTTTAGTCAT
This sequence comes from Cynoglossus semilaevis, assembly GCF_000523025.1. Taxonomy (NCBI): domain Eukaryota; kingdom Metazoa; phylum Chordata; class Actinopteri; order Pleuronectiformes; family Cynoglossidae; genus Cynoglossus; species Cynoglossus semilaevis. The sequence continues at coordinate 2,065,719 of NC_024322.1, read as the reverse complement.
ACATTATAAGACTCCTCCTGAGTTTTTAGAAACTGCTTACATTTCTGTTGTGTTCCAGTTGAGAGGGCAGTTATTTATAGATGGCGGCTGCTCTGTAAAGTGAAAAGGAACTACAAAGCAGTCAGTAGGGATAGAGTCCTACAAAGCTGCTTCACCAAGCTTCCGTCTATTCAAACTGGAATGTTGGCTCAGTCGCATCTGACCTTTAAATGCTCAGGAAACAGAGTTTTACCACGACCAAACAACAGTGGTGAACGCGTACCTTGTCTCAGCAAGCATCTTTTCTCCCATGTTTCAAACAACTGTGACCTTTCCACGCCTAAAACGTGGAAGTGCTTTGTTGGTGTTTACGATGTTAGAGCCAACTTTACACAGGCAACGTCTACATCGTTGATCTGTGGTTTTCCATGGTGTTTGGTTTTCTGCAGCACAGTTTCCAAGATTTAAAATGTAGAGGTGGCTCGATTTGAAACTCGATATAAGTCCGATATTGGTCAAGATTTCAGGACCCAAGGCCAAATGCCCTGAATGAATGACTTGTGTGTCAGATTGATATCTGTATTGGTAGATACTCCAAGTTTCAGTATTGGCATTGGAAATTAAAAAGTTATATTGAGCCATCCATAACAAAATGCAAAATAAAGCAGGTACAGTTTTCCCCCTGTTTACACAATGGCATCTGACATGACTCTATCACCTCAAATGAAGTCTCACAAGAGATATATTTTTACACGATTTGATATGATTTGAAATTTCTGAGAAAGACCCAGTTCACTTTGTGCATACCTCTGAGAAGTTTGATAAATAAAAAATACCACAATATTTCGTTAGTTAACAATTAACTTACACATATTCATGCCTTTGGTTTATTTTATTGCTCTCTAGCAATTATGATCCCTGAAGATCGCCTCCAATTTTACTAACCTGATGTTAAGCATGTATGGTGTTTTTACTGTGGTGACAGTTTTCCCACAATAAAATTGATTAAAAAAAACTCAATATATCATTGCGCCTATAGTATGACAGTATATTGCAAAATATGTCTCATTGTCCCTGTATTGTGATACTTATCATATCACCAGATTCTGGCCAATACACCTCCCTAATGCTAGGCTTCTCTGTTTTCTGTAGCTGTTCACAGCAGTACTATTCTAAAAGTATGTTGGTTTTTTTAAACCTAGCATTTAAACTGTATTATTTGACTATACAAATATCAGCACTGAAAAAATCCAAAATATAATTGTGTGAGAGTTTTAATAGAATGTTGAAAGATTGCAATATATAAAGCTCAGAACCCCATCAGAGAGCATAGAGATAGTGAAAACCGCTGAACACAAGCGGAAGATAGACTGTACTTTAAAAGGAACCCATATAAATCTAGGGTGTCCAGGAGGAAACTTGTTCAGATGTCTTCTCTTTAAATTATTAGTACTAAGAGCACTCTGTGTCCGGTTTCAATTTAGGATACCTTTTTAACTTGACCGAAACGTTTCCTGTGGTGTTGAATGTGTTTGCTATGTTCCCATGAGTACGAAGTTATCATTCTACAAACCACAGGTCATGTGTTTGTTAGCAGTGAGCAGATCTGTGTGTTAGCAGTGCAGTGGAGTTAAAATTAGACGCAGCCTCAAAGAGTATCTGGGTCATGTTGTTAAATGCTCACTGTGTGCATGGATGATGATGATGCTGATGCTGCTGCTGCTGCTGCTGCTGCTGCTGCTGCTGCATTGCTTCTGGCCCTAGTTCAACTTATTTGTTTATGTAAGTTTACGTTTGTTTTACAGCTCTAGTACCCTTGATATTATTAAGCGTCAGCAAGGAATCGTGGGTGCTGTCTTCATCTCTCAGCTCTCCCCTGTGCTCCCTAGTGACAGTCATTTGACCAACATGAGTCATAACCAATCACTTAGTGTGAAATGTCAAAAAATAACAAAGGAGTTTTGAGCTGATCTGGTTTCCAGCTCAAACCAGCTCAGTTGATCTTTTCCTGTTCGCCCGTCTTTTGTGTCTTTACACAATCCATGACTATTTTCTCTCTTTGTTACCTTAAAAGTCTGTCCTCATAACAACAATTTGTGAAAGTGATTTACTGAAGGGTACCATTTATGTGGGGACTATAAATGGATGGCACTTTAAAAGAAAAACATTTAGTGTTGGAAAAACCACGCAAAAACACATTTGAACATTTGTTTTGTACACTAGACTTGCGCACCAGAAAAACCACGCAAAAACACATTTGAACAATTGTTTTGCACACACGACTTGAAGAATTGTTGAACCTGTTTGACCCCCAACGTGGGAACTGCAGTAGTTCCATCCATTGTTTTCCATGTCTCATATAATTTTCTCACATTTAGAGGGAGCCCTCCAACACTTAACCCCCCCCCCTTTCAACTAAACTAATCTGAACCTCCAAGAGGTCGCACTATAAACAAATAGGTTTACGTGAAAAACATCACATTTTGTCACTTTTTATGTCCCAATTATATACTATAAAATGTGCATACTTCATGACACAATGTTTTGCAACGTTTCAGCCCACCGCCCACAAATCTTTCATGCCCGTAATGGTCACTCTGTCATGATTTAGTGTTTCTGCTGGGTAGATTTAGAAGTGATGGGGCGTCTCCAAGGACAGATTTGCCAGGCAATGTCATGCTTAATGAAATAAATAGTGGTTTGCGAGACAATAACAACAAAATGTGATTGTAGATTGCAACCACGTGTCATTTTCTGATTTGGTGAAACATTATATAAATGGTAACGTACATGTTTGGACTACACTAATCATTTTCATATCGTCTATTTTAATACAGATGGTGTATTTTACACAAACCAAATTCTCACTCAAAGCAACACTAAATTTTTGGGGAGATAAAATGGAACTTCTGCTTCCCAGAAAAACACTTCAGTCTAAATGCAGTCGATTCTGTTTGCAACGATATTGCAATGATTTTCTTCTCTTTTTCTTTGTGGTTTTCCTCTTTTATTGATGTCTCCTTCCCCTTTTGCTTGCGTCGTTAAGTCATTAATTTTCTGACCTGACATTTGCCAGCTTCCATATGTATAGATTTGGTGGCAGTTTTGATGTGGAGCTTTGTTTGGCAGAGTAAAGAGCACTGTTTGTCGGGTTGAAGTAGCTGTTTGCCATTTAATTCAGTTTGAATTATGTCTTTTGACAATTCTTTCATTGTGTCTGCTGTGAGCCGCGGACATGCTGAAAGACACAAGGGTGCTGGTTATCTACAGCTTAACATTAGGCAGCTGTTCAATCCTCACAGGACAGGGTTTGTTACTTTTCAGGGAGATTGATAAATGTCTGAATAAATTTGGGTTTTTTTTTTATCAGTTGTTTGCTGTAACATAACGAATCAGCATTTACTCTTTATGGCTGAACCTGAAGACCAGATGGAGGCACAGTAGGAAACAGATTATGGGTTTCATGAGGACAGTTCCTTCATTTAGACTGGGCTGAATTAAATATTTAAAAAAAAAAAAAAACATCTGAAGATGTTCAACATTTTTTTGTTTTGTCTTTTAATCCATTTTCGCCACCTTTTTAGAGAATCTTTGTATGACCCCCCCTTTTATCCTGATTGAATGATCTCCCTTTCTATCTCTCTCTCTCTCTCTATCTCTGTATGTATCTTGTTGTCTCTCTTTCTATTTGCCTTTCTCTCTGTTCTCCACCCATATTGATTTTCCGCAGTATTAGCTAGTGTCTCCTGCTACAGTGCCACTACTACTACTACACTCTGTGTTATTTCTGACCTAGCCGGGCTTGATAAAAAACCAAACGAATGCCTCCCTGTGTAGAACCAAAATGGCCACCACCTGGGTGACCATTGTTGATGTTTGACAGTAACTCAACTGGCAGTACAGTATGCAGTACAGTTAGACACATTACAGACAAAGCCTAGTTAAGTCAGTTGGAAAGTGTCTGAGCCCTGCAATCTCTTGACAGGCCTCCAGATGGCGATGGCGATCCTTGGTTTGTGGCAAAATCTATATAAAAAAAAAAGTACATGTTTTGTTGGGGTGTCTGTTTTTTCGCCAGTGATTTTATTCATGGCTAGTAAAAAAAAAAAAACCCAAACTGACTAACCTATCGGATTAACACCCAGCTCCTGTGGCTAATTACATGCCCTCTTGCAAATCATGCAGCTAATACTCAGCGTCTGGACAACTCATGTTGACAGCAGTTGTTGGCCTGTCTGAGCTTCTGTGACTGCAACAGTTGGACGTAGTGAAGCGCGCGTGTGTGTGTGGGTGTGTGTGTGTGTGTATAAAAGAGGGGGAGTGCGTGTGTGTGGTGTTGCACTATGTACACCATCTGGACAGGGTAAAACAAAGCTGCTAATGGTTTAATAAATATTATTTGTTACTTGGACTAACTCTTTGTCTAGAACAGATAATCTGCCCCAAGGTGTTTCTGCTCGGAGTCTCGACATCAGCCATTTGGTCGTAGACTTACTTATTGCCATGCTGTCTGTGAGGCTGGTCATCTGACCTTAAGTTTAGCCTCCACAAACGCACGCTCCAGTAGAGATGGCAGCGTGGGCATCGACTGTGTTGTAGAGCCGCAACTAGTGCATGGATGGTACCAGGAAAATTTATAAAAATGTTTAGTTAGATTAATTTCAGAAGTGTATTGACATGCATTAACTCCGACTTAACTCCCTAATGTATACTATACATTTACACAAACATATATACATATATACACATATGTATATATATGCATTTATTTATATATATGTATGTATGTATATGTATACATACATACATATATGTGTATATATATACACTGTATAAATTGGAAGCAATTATTAAAAATTGTAGAGTATTTTCCTTATTTTGTCCCCAGAATAGTTAAATACTTTTTGTGGTTTAAGTAAATCTAAACTCTTTTCTGCCTGTTCTGTTCCTTTACACATGAAAATCCTTTTTCTCCTCTGTCTTTATTGTAACCCTGCTCACACAGAAGCATCTGGCTCGCAACGACTCGCAGCCTCATTAGTTTTTGTTTTCATCCGCTTCAAAAACACTGAGCTGCTTTGTGGTGGTCACCTGACAACAAATCCTTTCAGGGGTTGGACCAAAAAATGAGTCCTAGCCAGCTGACAAGCATCCAGACATGTGATTGGGCCAGACCTCGTCTGAGTTCTTCTCCTTGTAGCTGGGCAGACTCTGTACTTAGAAACTCCCAGGAGCTCTTGATTAGTTTAAAAACAAGTCTCGTCGAAAGAGAAGTTCACAGTTGATCCACGCTGTCACATTGTTTTTGCTTTGTAGGTTTAGCTTGAGCTGCCTATGTGAAATGTTGCTGCCAATTGTTTCTCAGCATCTATAACTCATTTATCCTACAATGTTATTGCACATATAGCAAGAGAAGTGAACAGTCAGACTATTCACTTCACTTCTCTAACGTGAGTAGATTTCTTGTTATCAGAGAAGCTGCTCATCTGCCGGTGATTCATCATTTATCATCATTATAACCCCTGACCTAATTTTCTGCAGTGCATCACCTGCATGGCCTCAGGTGTAATGCACAGAACCTGAGGCGTTCACTGTTGCTCAATGAACCACAGTTAAAGGAGTTTCTAGCCTCCTGGAAATAGTTGTTCTGTGGCTGAGTCTGTCTCTTTAAACACCACAGATTTGCAGAACAAGTCCAGACAAGTCTGTGGAATACATTCACTGGTGCACCTGCCAGTGTTGAGTCACTCTGAAAAATATACGTTGCTCTGTGAAAACATTTCTAATGGATTATTACTGTGAATTTGGCCTACCCCAAACTTTTATAGTTTTTTATGTTGTTCTTAATTCGCCATAAATCAATTACTTTGACCAATTTGCTGTTTTGTGTGATACACAACATAAGTAAAGTGATTGGGACAAAATATTTTGCGACACTTTGTTTTAGCTAACCTTTAATTGCCAAATTTGGGTACCATTTAGTAACCACTTACAAGCCACTAACTGAAAATCGCATTACCGAGAAATTTGTACATATTTATTATCCACATATTAGTGTATAAAAATCACTGACTGTGTAACTTGGTTACTTTTTCATATTTTCCTGTAATACAACTAACATCGGTTTTAATTTATTGCTATATGAGACCGCATCTGCATCGTAGTCTTAACTTCGCTTTTCGTTGCTCTTGAATAGAAGTGCAGATAAGTTCAGGCAGTTCTGCCTTTCGCACTCTGTCCTGCATGAGCTGTAACTTTGTCCTACTTTGGAGGGGCCCAATGTACACAGCTCAGGGTCTTTCACACTAGGAAACGTCATAAAAAGCCAAATAAACACGTGTGTAAACCGCCACCTCAGGCTGCTGGGAGTTGTTAGTCAGCGGGAAAAGAATGGTGAACTATAGTATCTGACAAATCATGCATACGTATACCATGAACGCTAATACCTTGATGAGAGTGATTTTTTGTATTTTGTCCTTTAAATTCTGACACTTTATTTAAGACTTAAGGCACAAATTCAAAGACCTGTTATTTTTTCAGTCAAATCACATTTATTTTTTTAGTATTTTTTTTTTCCTCTTCTCACCTCTAAACACCATTGCTCCTTTGTACTTGCCACCTTTTCTCCCTCTACCATTTGAATTTCAACCACCCCACCTCCTCCCCCTGTGGTAAGACCTTATGGTAATTGTGAGGCATGCTGGGATTGCTGGTTATTTTGGCTCCTGGGCTCTTTTCAGCAGATGTGTCAACACTAAAGTGAGGCTTTCCAGTCGTTAGGTATTAATGGGTTCACTTACACTGTGTAGCCTGTGTTGTGTGGCAGTTCACATGTAGGGTTGACAGTTAAAATTCATAGTATGTGTAACATGTTAACAAGGATCTACTTTAGAGGCTTTCTACATGACCTGAACCTTTGAACCTATGAATGGAAAGTATGTTTATGTTACAGGTTAAGTTATGCTGATGAGCAACTTTATCCTTTCTAATAATGTATACAAAAATCAGATCTTTTAAACCACTTCCAATTTCTTTATAAATAAATGCAAACTAATTTTCATGACCCGAAACGTAATAATTTACATCATTTTGGTTGTCACAAATCAGATATTAATTTGGTCTTAAAACATTTTTGTCTCAGACTCGTGGTGACTCAGACCGTCTGGATCAAGGTCACCTCCGACAAGAGGCTTTTGTCAACGTGATTAATACAGCAAGAGTCTGTTTCCTCGCTGCTGGTGTTGTCCTTCATTTGTCCCGTGTGCATCCAGACAGGAACGTGGAGGACATATGCGTGAAGTCACTCCTCAGGTTAACAATGGACCAGAGCCAGATGGATGAGGGGTAGATGACGAAAGCCCAGTGTAAGACTGGACAGTTTAGCAATTAGACTCATTTGTCACATCTTTCTTAGCAAATCTCAGCTTAGTCTTCAGCACTGAAGTAGTGAAGGGTTCGTGTTGTTTATCTCATCAGATGAGTGCAGAGATAGAATTTCTTTGGTCCAACGCTACCTCACACACTTTTGGTGTTGGTGAAACTTTTCAGTCAGTAAATAAATCCAACAATATGAAGCCTAGTCCATTACAGTCCAGCTGTGTAAACGCTGTTGCTCCTCTCTGCCTATGTCCTCCTGATGCTACTGTCTTCCATTCAGTATGAAAGCCAATATAAAGTAAGAGAATACTTACAGAGTACTATGTGTCAAAATAAATTGAATAAATCTGCTGTATTTTTGAGCGATGCAAAATTAAAATTGTTATGGCCATATGAATAATTTGCCTTAATTCTCTCAAGTTATGACATGTCCCGCACACAGGTGTTGGTTTACTATTTAAAACAATGATGTCTTACAGATTAGAAATAAGTATCAATTAAAAGGATTTCAAATATGGGAGTAATTATTTAATAAATCACCATTTGATGTAAATGCTCTTAAGGTGTTGACAGTAAACAAATCATTTTTTATTATCCTGCATCTTTCAACCTTGATGCAACCTCCAGATTGTTGAGGAGAGGGACAACGAGCGAGGACATTTCCTGAATGTGTTGACCGGCTTTTATCCATAATTCTTTCCCACCTACCATCACCTAACAAGCGTAGGGGCCGCTAGAAAACCTGCCCTTTTGTTGGATTGTCTGGAGGACACGTGGACGTGACTCCCTGTAGCTGCTCAATCACTGACGTTGTCAGTAACAACTATACAAATCGGTATTAGATCAGTGAATGTCCTTATTGTCCAAGTGAAATCTGAAGACCTCCCTGTCCTCATTCCTCTTCATCTTTGGGTGCTCTGTCCTTAACTTTCTCCCTCCCTCCTACTCTCACTGTAGGTTAAACCCTTATGCTCTTGCACTCTATTTTTAGCAACCAGCAGCAGAGAAGGATTGTGGGTCAGTATGTTGAACAGGAGGAGGGGCTGCTGCTGCTGCTTGGTTTCTCATCACATCTCGCATGACTTCACAACTTAAACGCTGCAAAAATGTGACCGGGTTTGCTTTAAAGTTTTTTGGGGGGTAAACTTGAAGAAAATTGTCACCTATACTTTAGAATCTATAAAAGTCTGTCTTTGGGTGGCGCTAGTCACGCCAGTGCAGTATGCTCTGCACATATACACTGCAGTCTCCTGTACATACCAGATGATCCGATGTGGTGGTGGGTTCGTGTTGACTGAAGGAAAAGGTTGGGTGGAGCGGGATCCAGGACAGCAGGCGACTGTTATTACAGTCTTGTTATTGAACTTTTCAAACCTGTGAATTAGCTGGTCTCAGCGCAACACACAGCACAACAGTCAGCCGCTTAGGAACACATTATAAATAGATGTATAGATATGTACACTAGAATAAACAACGCGTCCAAGGTGGGGATTGGAGAAGTGGCTTAGATATGCTATACGATATGTTCTACATCACATTTTTTTGATTTATTTTTTAATGTTTTGCATATAAAATTGACATTTTATTTAACGACTGTCACTTTTAAGATGGCGTTTTAAAGGTTTTCAAACAGAAACCTTGAAACTCGTATCCAAATATTATTGCACTTTTCTAAAGTATCGCTGCCAAATATTTAGTTGAGTTTTATGACTCAAGTAATTTTTTCAAGGCATTTTCATGGTCTGCCATCAGCCTCGGAAATTTGAATCAGGCATTTTCATGGTCTGCCATCAGCCTGGGAAATTTGAATCATTTTGATTTTTTAAAAATGTTTGATATTAAAACAGTATGTACATTATTATTGTAATTTATAAGACTGACACAACGATGTCATTGTTCACCTGAGTACTCCTGGTGCTCAGACAGGTCTTGGTAGTGCAGTAGGTGTTTCTGTTTTCGTGACTCGTACCAAGATTTAATTGCAGCACGAGACTGAACCAGCAGCTTTAGCACGCTTACTGTTGACTGGAGGGTTTGACCAAATTACTCTTTATGCTTCATGATCCGAAATCTTTGTGCATCGCAGCTCAGTCATTTTGAGGGAATGCTTTTGCCACACCACTGAACTCTTGTTGTTTCGTAATTGATCTGAATCATTTTGACTGTGACCGCGCCAGTTCTGATTCTTTGTTTTGGATCTCTACAAAGGCCTCTTCTCTTCTCAGTCCCCGTGAAAGTACTTGCCCTTTGTAAGTGATACTACTTAATTAAAAATGTTTGTGTCGAGAGTCAGAGGTCATGCAGGGTTTAAGGTGAAGAAGTTGATATATGGTGCTTTTATGCCATCATAGAGGATCTCAGCATTCTAGTACCCCAAAGCTTTGGTATCCTAAATTATATTTATCTAAATATATATTTGTCATATATGCATTTCAACTTTAAAAGTGCATCTCTATAGAACATCCCAAAGTTATGAGTTTTTCCTTAGCGAAAGTCTTTGTCTAATTAAGCCAAGCTATCCTATTGGAGTGGCAAATTACAAAGCTAAATATAAAACAATTTACTCAGTAAAGCAAAAAAAGTCAAAAGAAGCAGAAACTGTAATTCTCGGAATAAATTAACATCTGTAACTAAAACCCTTTCCATTTCCTTTTAATAATTTCTCGGACTCTTATCGTTTACCCTAGTTCTTCTAGTTGTACCAGTTTTCTTTTTTCAGACCATGTGTTTTCACTGGTGGTCAAAGCATCGCCGTCTTAATTAAGTGTGCCTCACCCTTCCCTTCTCTGAAAAAAGAGCCTCTGTCTTTTATTATGGGCTGCTGTGAATGTGAAACCTCCTTCAGATTTCTCTCCTCACCATGGCAGAGCCCTATATTTACCAGAGCCTTCACAAGTCGTCCCCCCCTGAAGAACCTCCTCATTACTCTCACAGGCCTTTGAAAAAGTGATTAAAATGCCAGTGTTGAAAGTTCCAGTGGTTTGTATATTGCCTTGGACCATTATTACTGAAAAGGGAGGCTGCTACCAAGACATCCCAAGGAGATGAACCTCAGTGAAAGGAAGTCACCATATCATCAGGGACTTGCTTCCTGTCTGCATGAAAAAAAAAAAAAAAAATCAAGGTTATAGAATGACTAAAAGCATCAGGCTACAGGGAGGCTGCAAAGGTAAACATATTCTACGTCCAGGCTTTAAATGACATAGCAGGAGGAACGGCAGCAGTAGTTTGCTTTGGCTCTTGGCACGGTTTTGTCCCTCTTTGAAGATCTCCCACTTTCTGTTATTCCTTCCGCCTGAATAATCCAAGGATTTATCTCATGTATCCATCTCCCTAGGCACTAGTCTGTACTTATATCAGATGGCCAAATCATTATGAGAGTTGAAGTTTGGTTTGCATCTAAGACAAGTGCTCTTTCTGATGATATCAAAACTTAAATCACTCAAAAGAAGCCTCCCTAAATGTATGTCTTGTTGGATATAGGCGTTAAATAATCCAAGACTTTTCATGTGTTTATGACCATAGTCATCACTGTATTTACTGGCGGGTAAATAGAATGCAACAGATGCAGTATGTTTACTGACATAACAACTTGGAACATTTACTTCATGTTTTTTTTTTTTTTTTTTTTGATGGGATACACATGGTCTGTTGTGACGTGGCATCTAAAGACAGACGATGATGCCTTCTTAGGGTCTGCCAACAATGCAACCACTATGCTGCTATGTAGCTATGCCACTCTGTAGCAATGTTATGCTTCTTCTGTTACATCTCGGCTCAAGTTCAGTACACCAAGTCTAACTTCAGTTTGCTTTAGTGAACACACAGGATGTATACATGTATATAAGGCCCAAGCACATTATCTGGTATGTTAATTGCATACACTATATACACTAAAGGATTCTTTCAATCACATTGTCTGTTGGAGCTCATTGTGTAGTTGGCTTATGTTTCACAGATTATTTTGGTTTGAACTCAGCTCTGCAGGTCATTCAACAGGCACATAGTGCCATACCCAAACCCTGGGTAAAGAGTTAGGGTTTGTCAGGATTGGTATCCGCTGTAAAAACGGTACCATCAATACATTGATTATACTATTTCCGTCAATCTAACATCTTCTTGAAATGTCTTTAGATGGTCTAAAGTCAAGCGATAAGACAGAGCCTGCTGGAGCGAACCAATGTAGAAATAAAACCTTCGACAGTTGAACGAGGTTACCGGTTTTTCCAACTCTTTAGCCTAAGAGTTCAGCCTGTAGGCATCAACATTCTTCAGCAAACACTGGCCTATGGCTGACTAAGACAGAAACAGAGAAGACAGAGTAGATAAACCAGATCGTCCTCTACATTGCAGTCACTAAAGAAATATAACCTTCGACTATAATGGAAAGTATATCTATGTATATTACGTAAATGTTAAATGCATGTATTGGACATGACTTTCAGTGTGTTTTGATAGTATATATTTTTATATATATATATTTTTTTAAAGTCCGTACAGTCAGTTTGGTTTAAGTGTTGCGTCACCAGAACAGAATCACTATTAACTACATTTTGTTGTGGTCTTAATCTTTTGGAGAACTGTCGTTACGGGCATTCAGACTTAATCTTTCGGCAGATTCAGCCTTTTCTTCTCTCTCTCTAGCCTCCCCTGCAGCTGTGGAAAACCCCTGATGCAGTGATTTGTCGGTCTGGTTATGAGTGATATCCATATCACTGTCGGTCATTCCTCCCCGTGTGTCTAAAAATGGGCTGATAGCCTGTTACGTTATGGAAAATTGCAACCATGGCCAGAATGTAGCCCCCTTACTACGACTAGATCTAATTACAGCAGCGATGCAACACCCCCCCCCATCTCTCTCTCTCTTTCTCTCTGTCTCTCTCCCTCTCCATCTGGGTCAGAGCAAAATATCTTAATTTACTCTTTAAATGTTTTAATTTCCCTGTAGAATAAATAAACCTGGGGGCAACGTGTCCAGCCGGGTTCCCAGACAGTGCTGTATGTGTGTCAGGATGTTGTAATAATTATTTTTATTTTTGTCAGTAAAGATAATGCAAAACACTAATTTGCCAGACATTTAGCTAAAATAGGAAATCCTACAGGTGTTCAAAATACAATTAAATGTATACTGGGGAAAAAAAGCTAAAAATTATACAGAAATTATAATACTCCTTTGTTAGACTGACACGATAAATTTTAGACTCAAAGTTAGTAGGTAAAGTAAGACTAATTATGGCTAAATGTTGGTCCACATGCAAAGGTTTCAGAAGAGTTCAAAGTTGGCTATTGTGTTACTTTAAGTAAAAGTTAAAATAAAAATTAAAGAAAGCTTAAGGAAGCCAAATAAACTTAGAGTTGCATGTTGTTCAAAGCCAGCTAAAAGCCAGTTACAGAAAAATATATAGTGTTAGAGGCTCTGATGTTACATAGATTGATCCATAAGTTTGTTTTCCCATGTGACCTTGGAATTAATACCTTCATGTTACTCTACTTGAATTTCTATGAACATAGATGGTTGTATTTTCTCAGTGTTCTGGATGAGTTGTATGTGTGCCTCGGTCATAGGAAACAATACTGAAAAAGCGCTAATTGTTCTGTTTCTAACCCATACAATAGTTTATCAAAACATGCAGTATGGCTGGATCTATCACAAACTAATATTAGTATATTGATTTTGACTTATTATATATAGTGAGTTTTTTTGTTTGTTTTTTTTTAATCAGTGCAGCCAAAGAGTAAACAGTCCTGTAACCAAACTTCCTCAGCCTCTGAGCCATGTTTTCATGGTACACTCAAAAAGAGAGCTGGTTATAGCGGAAACAAAACCAAAAGTTCCACACTAACCAACTCATTTGATCAGTCTTCGCTGAGTTCATGTTCTTTACTCTGTCCTAAACCAATTGTGTTGTGTTATTGAGGACTTATAGGACAAGCCGATTGTGACTTGATTCCACTATGCTTGGTTTAAAGGCGGCGTACTGTACGGTCTTCAAAAGTCGTGTCAGATAATGATAATGATAGTTTGTTGGTATTTGGTAAAAGTGAACGCTCCGTTAGCTCTGAGTTTTTTGTTTTGTTTTTTTTTCCACAGGAAATGCTTGCTGAGAGAAAAGGAAGTGTGTGTATTGAAGTGTGATGTTCCTGTGTCTCTGGTTGTGCGTCCGTCTGTCTTAATGCATGTGTGAAAGTGACATTTGTGTTGAAAGTGTGTGCATCTGTATGTGTTTACCCGTAGTTGCACCTGGCTCCTTGTCTAGGTTCCAGAGAGGTGCAACAAAGACGGTCTTGTCCTCAAAATCCTCTCTCTCTCTCTCTTTTGCTCTCTCCCTCACTGACACACACAGAGTGAGAGAAGGAGAGAGAGAGAGAGAGAGAGAGAGCAGACCTGTGTCCTGATTTAGGTTGAACACAGTGTGGTTCTGTTTCTAACTATGTAGAAGTGTGTTACGTATTTCAGATGAGACACAATATAAATATGCAGGAATAACTAACTAGGCTTTTGCGTGTGGGTCAGTGTGTGTGTGTGTGTGTGTGTGTGTGTGTGTCCACAGTGACTTGATTCCCGTGGCATTTCCTTAAAGAGGATGTCTCTCAGTTTCCTCATCTTAGTTGTTCTGGCTCTTATACACAGAGAGAGAGAAAGACAGTGAGGCATCTGTGGATCACATCCTTTATTGTCCGTCTTAAGAATCATCCTTGACAAAATACAGTTTTAGCCTTTATAAATATATGCCACGTCATTTCCTGTTTAAGGCCTCAAACCATGTTTATTTAAAAAAAAGAAATGGGGGAAATGTTCAGTTTAGGCCTTGTCATCGTCATCTTCTTATCTTTATCTTTCTGTTCTAATTGACTTCCTCTGTTTTTGACTGCAGCTTTAAACTGTATTGAAAACAGAGGTCCTTTCACGGAATTTATTTTGGGGAAATTTTGGCACAAGAAGTGGGCAGCCAGGAGTATGAAATATGAGGTTCGATGGTGGCTGTTGACCTTAGTTGTTTGTTGTCATGTGCATTTCCTTAACAGCTGAAACAGAGCTAGATTTTGGTTCACTTTAATGAGAAGAATCTTGTGGGTGGACACGAACAACAGGACATGGATTTTACATTTACATTCTGATGGTTTTTGTAGCTCAAAAGCTGAGTCCAGTTCCTCTGCTCTTCTTTGGTAATGACATATCCAGACTGTTGTACTCCACTTTTTTCCTCCTCCCCATTCCTCTGTCTTCCCTTATGGTGTTGAAGTCTCAGGTCAAAGATTTCGCCAGCTGAAAGATCACAGTGGGGAATGCCTCATGAAACCCAGGGTTACGTGCTACTCACCCGAGCTAAGCGACGTCATTAGGGCTGATATCTGCTCCCTGGATGACTCCTGATTGGAGTGAGGAGTGATTAGAGCTTAGGAAGATTTAAAGGTCAGCACGCCACGATTGAACCTTTCTGAAGGTTCAGTTTGGGTCAGCAGAGGCTTGATGAAAGTCACCTTAATTACTAGCTTTTATCTGATTTTGTTTTTCCTTCAAAGACTTATTAGGAGTTGTAATGTAATGAGATTTTTAAAAAATGGACAAAAAACCAACCCATCAGAATGGATTTGGACAAAAAAACCACCTGACCGTTCTTGTCTCTCTCAAGTTACCTACCACGGTGTAGAACGTGCAGGACTCAAACATAGAATTTGTGTATCGATTGAGCACATTATCAGATGCCTTATCTAACTATTTGGACGATATTGAAGTTAGCAGATATTCAACATTAATATATATATATATATATATATATTATATATATTTATATTTTTTTTTATATAAATGTATATTTTTTTATATATTTTTATATAAATGTATATATATATTTTTTATATATGTATGTATATATTATATATA
This sequence comes from Cynoglossus semilaevis, assembly GCF_000523025.1. NCBI lineage: Eukaryota > Metazoa > Chordata > Actinopteri > Pleuronectiformes > Cynoglossidae > Cynoglossus > Cynoglossus semilaevis. The sequence continues at coordinate 2,050,478 of NC_024322.1, read as the reverse complement.
TTTATGTGTAACCCTAACATACAGTATTTGCGTGTGGATTTATTAAGGATTTAATTGGATACTTTTTTATGAATCTGCATGGTTTTGAACGCATGAATTTTCTCCGTGCGTTCAAGCCAGAGCGCACGGACTCTGAGACTGTTACTTCAGACACGGATCGTTATTACAGTACATATGAAAAGTTGCCTTGAAGGGGCCTGAACAAATACAGCAGAACACCGCGTGACATCAAACATCGTCACCGAAACCAACACGAGATGGTCTGCGTCCTCTACGGCCCTCCAGAAAAACATAAAGGCTGAAAAGTGTGAACCAGACCAAAGCAGCAGGGTGACAGTCATGGGAGAGTCCGATGACGGGAGGATTATGTCATGTCGGAATGGGGTAGGAAGTCAGCGTTGGGATGTTCATGGTAGTTCCATAACCAAATCATTGAAATTCGTGACTGAAAAGCTATAGAGCAGTGTCGTAATTGTTCAGCTTTTAAGCTAGGCGAATAGTTAGACCACTTTTATGGTACCATAATTAAAACTAAAAAGTAATACTCCTATATGTAGTTGACACTTGGAGCAGGGCAATTGTTTTGCTTCTTGCTCAACCCATCAGAGATTTGAACCACAGACCACTTAATACAAACCCCATCTTTCAACCACATTTCATCAGGATTCATCCTTTAGACATCAGGCACATCAGGAACTTACCTTTGATTAAAGAGAGAAGTTAAAAGCGTTCCAGTTGAATGATATTTTAATACTATGAATAACAACATAATGATATTTTAATACTATGAATAACAACACAAGGGTGCAGCTGATAAGGATCACATCATGTGAAATCTTACATCTTAAAAGAAAAAAGAAAACAGCAATCGGGCTGCGGGCCACAGTTGGATAAGGTTGCGTGCGTAACGCGACAAAGGCAGACGCACTCTAATTTAACAGTGAGAAAAGAAAAAGAAAACAAAGGTTGTTGTCGTTTTTGAACTTATTTTCTGAGAACTGGCACTGATATTAAATATCCTCCTGGAGACGGCTCAACATGTTGCACCTGTGGCCCCTCTGCTAGAGGACAATGTTCTCACTTTGTATTATTTTATAGAAATGGCTTTGGAGTTACTTTACTTTGAACAGCCAACCATGGGTCCAAATATATCTTTTTTTGCTCCGTTCAACCTGTTTTATAATGTGAAATGAGTCACTGACTTTATCTTTTTTTTAACAAGTGGAAATAACATTTAGACTGTTTTACAAGCAACAGTTTCACAGACAAATTATTTGTAACAGTTTGGAGCCGTTGTTGGTGAGCTCTTACCTCTCGTTACAAATGTATTTTTTTGTATTATATTCTGCTTTCATGGTATTATTTGGTCACCTGTGTTTTTCAATGCAGGCGTAATGCAGTACTAGTACCAGGCACCGTATCTAAAGAGGTGAAATCCTTGGTAGCAGATCACTAATGGCTCCTTTAGCAAGAGACTAATAAAGTCTCCCCCTCACATGTTCTTATATCTGTCCATTTTGAGCCAGGTGTGTGTCTATGTCTGTGTGTGTGTATTTTCGAACAAAGGAGCCAGAAAGGATGATGTCACTTTTAACCATTGTGTGAGTGTCTGAGTTGGCCGGCGGGGGGCCAGGGGGTGGCGTTGGGGGTTTCTGTAATTGTTACAGTCTGAGTTCTGAGGTCACCTTTCCCACATAGCGGAAAACCAGACGAAAACACACGCAGTCGGAGGAACCTTCAAGACTTAGACGATGGCATTGTTTTGATAATCACAGTGGAAGCTGAAGGGCCTCCCATTAGAATGAGAAAGGCTGAAGGACGCATCAGTCCAAATGGCTTTCTACAGCTGTCAGGACTATCTGTGTACTATTAATGATCTTACTTCAGTAAGTAAGATACTTGAGGAATTATAAAGATGAGTTGTTAGTGTTTGTAAAAAGGAGAGAGATTAGATTTTTTTTTTCTGCCCTTACTGTCAGTAAGTTTGGGGGCCTCCTGTCCTTTGTATGAGAACAGTTTGAAGAGTGGAGGGGTGATATGGACACCATTATCCCATATAAGGGTGAAAGAGTGATTTTCTTGTTAAAAGTCTGTGTCTGCTCAGGCTGATTTTGGAGGGAGCTTTGAACTGTGAACAACATAATGCCACAAAAACCTACCTCGTGTCTGCTCAGGCTGATTTTGGAGGGATTTTGGGGAAACCTACCTTGACGATGACCAACCTGCAGACCATTTTAAAGCTCAGCTGAGTTTTTGTGAAGCATTAGGGCTCTCTGATTTTTTGACAAGATAATTTGCAACCTTGATTTACCGAACAACACTACAGTACAATGGAAAAAACCTGTCCTTTCCCAGTACAGCGGTACTTTAGAAAACAAAGCCATAACATTTTCAGTTTCTCATTTCTCACAGGGGAAAAAAATGGATTTTGGTTCCTTGTCATCATTATAGTCTCAATCATCCTTGTTCTCTTTGATTTCACCACCTGCACACACACACTCACTCAGTAATTCTCTCTCTCACACATACCACACACATATATACATGCATACACACACACACAACCGTCCCCTGTGGCTAAACCAAATTGGGCTAAGCCTTCATCACTCAACCGCTGCATAGCGACGTCTGGTTCAGGGAGCGATGGCTCAGGTGTCGCAGTCCTGCAGCACACAAAGGAAACCCGATCATGTGACACACACTCCTAGACACACAAACACTTACAGACACAGACACTGGGCGATAAACAGTGCAAACAGATGCAGAGCGCTGTTGTTGCTGTTGTTTTCTGAATGCGTACGACAAAAAACACACCCTGTAATGATGACAATAGAGCTGCTACAGGGCGAACAGAGCTGATTTTTTTTTTTTACACTGATTGTACACTTAGTTTTAAATAGTAGACGGTGAGGGATAGACCAGTATTCAGATGAAAACATATTGGAAATTATAAAATGACCGCAAGCATAATAATCCACGACTGAAACTGTTTAAATGTGTGACAGAACACTGTAAGACTTTGTGAAGCAGATGTCGTGTTGTCTGTTTACTGACTTACTTTAATTTTTATTGTTTTTTTTTTTTAATAAGGCGCTCTCTTCTCTGTTTCTCTCCAGGGTCGACATGTCAAGACTGGACAGCTGGCGGCCATTAAGGTCATGGACGTCACTGAGGTCAGTAAATACAAATCTCTGTTTTCCTGCATTTTATATTCTTGTTAACTAGGGCACACTGATCAATGATGGGTACTAGTTATACGTACATTAATACTACCCAACCGGTGTTCTACAAGGTCTTCTTGCTCACTTGCTAACAGCAAAATGTTATGCTCATGGAACTGTCTTTATCTAAAGCCCCAAATGAGGACAGTCTCATGTGTACTTTAACATGGGTTTAACACTGAAATGTAATCTTTGTTTAAGCTTAAAAAAAAACAAACAAAAAAAAACCATAAAGAAAACTCCTACACCTTTGGGATGAGACCGGAGTCAAATAACAATGTTGTAGCTTCACATATTGGAGCTGTCATTTGATCCCGGTTTTTAGTTTACTTTGGATTCGATGTTGTTATTGAACAAGCAGAGACTGAAGTTTTTCCATTTGTGAAGAGTCAAGTATCCTGGGCCTCAAAGGCAAGGCTTTTATTGGTTGAATGAATCACATTTGTTTCACTTTGCACCTGATGTAAAAACCCTTGATCTGACTTTATAGCTAGCTAGCTAGCGTTTCACTTTGCACCTGATGTAAAAACCGTTGATCTGACTTTATAGCTAGAGTCGAGTGTGTAGAACTAATGAAGGATTCATTGACCACAACTGATACAAAGTGTGACCCTAGACATCAACACTACAGCTGACAGAATAGGTCAGAACCAAATATTCAAGTGTATAGAACTTTTTTTCTGACATTTTGTGTACTGTGTTTTTGCTGAATTTTGTTTAAAGTTAAGCAAATGCTTCAGTTTCCTGAGAGCAGCTCAGACCATTTGGCCTACAGATTGAGAACTAGCACGTCCGTGTGTGCGTTCAGCCTCGATGATCACTCGCCAGAGTTTCTGCAGAGTTTAGTCACGACCCATAGGGCAGTTTCTGCCTGTGTAATTGGAGCCTGTATAAAAAATCTCCCGGTGCTTACACAATGAAAACCACCTCTCTACATTGCTAATCACTCCTTTCTTTTCCACCCTCTGCCTTTTGTTTTGCCATCACCGAATGAACAACTAAATGATACCCAAGAATTCACAAGCACATATTTGAGTTCAGCCGAGTATTTCCTGCCGAGACACCATAAAGAGTTCCACCAAAGCTGTCACATAATGTTTCGGGTTTAACTGCTGCAGGGGATAGGACTGTCTCTACAAGGACAAGAATCTGTTTAGATTTTGTAAATGGAAAAATTCCCCACGAATGCTTCCACTTTTATGGTGTATTTAATCAGGATTCATTCAGTGGGTTATTTCTTTAAAATCTAGAGTTCAAATAAACCGTCGATTGTTGCCTTGTGCTCAGTTTATTCAGATCAATAATCAGGGTGTTGATCAGATTTTTACCTCCATGCTCTTCTAAGTTCTACAGAGTCTGTGAAATCATCCATGTGGACAAAAGAAGGGAAGGAAGTGTGTGGTGGAAACGTGGCGTTTGTCAAGATGATGACTCACTTGGTTGAGTATTAGAGAAGATTGTGGCCTCCGGGTATTTGATATTGATTAGTCACAAGAATCAACTTCCTGCTTTGGAGCTCATTTGAGGCAAAGCTGGAGAAGTTTATAAAACTTCTTTTGTTTTGTTTTTTTTTACCAATGCTATGGAAAACACATTCACACCATACAGACAGACGCCTTCAATGTGTAATTATTACTCTTTAAATATCTGAGGTGTGTTTTAAAAATGGTAGAAAATACAGTATACAGGATAACCTTACAGAATAACCCATATATTCATCATTTCACAATAATCCCATCAGTATTTTGGAATATATATACATATATATATACATATATGTATATATATGTGTAATGTGTGTATATATAAATACATATATATATAATTCCTCATTAGAATAAAAATTACAGTTTCTCGTAAAAAATAACTAGCAAAACTAGCAAATAGGGAGTTCATCTATTTGGCAGCATGAGTCTACACATCCAACCTAACATGAGCAAATATCAGGAACCTGTGAGTGGCTTTGTTTATAGATTTATTGTCTCTGAATCACTGGGAAATACTTGTGCAGGAACGTTTCAAGACCCCATGGTTAATCTTTTTTTCTTCGCTGTTTATATTTTCGCTTAAATAAACAATAGACTCAGTTTGTCTGGCTGTTTGCCAGCGACGGTGGTTAAAAGGAGGAAGTTGCACACTCGCTGTGTGCGTGCGGGGCATGGGTATGTACACAGGCTTTGACCCACATTCCACTTCCCTTTCAAAATCCAGATCAGGAGAGTGTGAGACATGTGAGACAAACAGCCAGTGGACACTTAGCTGTAATTTGGCTGAATGTTCAGGTGGTTTATTATAATCACATGTTTTCATTAGTGTCATCGTTAGATGACAACACGAAGATATCAATCTTTTTATTTTAATTTTCATTATTGTGCTTTTTTATGCTTCACTTAGACTCCCGAAGAGCCCGTGTGTAGATTAGTGCTACATGATATGATAGGAATGTACAGCTGCAGGTACTGTGACCTTTGAACTTGATCACATTTCCGTTTGCCAATGGGATTACACTGTTAAAAATGAATAGATCAAATGAGGATCTATTTGATGAATCACAACGAACAACACTGGAAAATATTAAAATAAGTTTCATAGTACTACCTTTAAATAATCTAATACAACGAACAACACTGGAAAATATTAAAATTTAAAGTTTCATAAATAATCTAATATATCTGGCTGTTTAAGTAGGTGAACATTCCAAGTTTTACTTGAAAATAAAAATATACAAAAATAATTTTATATTTAAAAATGTAAATGCTTTTCTGTAAAGTGCCAACAAAACTTTGCTTCAAAGGTTCTGGCTTTTTTTACAGCAGGGGGAAGGCCTTTCTTTTGGAAGTATTACTCAAATTTAAATATCCACTACAACAACAAGAAGAGAAATACATTAGAAAATACATAGTTGTATACAAGTATTCACTACATTTACTACAGAAATTTTGAATGGTTTTATTTACTCGGTTTACTTGTTGGTACCAATTTGTACCAATACAAATTCAAATAGATATATAAATCAAATAAGTAAATAAATATAGTATAAGTTAAACTCTCCTAAATATTCAGACTCATTTGCCTGTTGGGGATAGTAATAAAAATGACTGTTGCAAACAGTACATCTCAAAACAGTATCATTATTGTGCAGCATTAATGTCGAACCCTGATGCTGTTAGAGTTGTCTTCACAACAACAAGATCATTAGTTCAATGGGTCAATCCCTGGTGGACCTTTTCTGTGTGTTTTTATGTTCTCCACGTGTGCGTGGGTTTTCTCTGGGTGCCCCGGTTTCCTCCTACAGCCCCATAAACATGCACATTTCCTGCAACAGGAACACTTGGTACTGTAGATAATGGATGGATGGATGGATATTGTAGCCCCTGCTCCGTAGTCCTGCGTCAGTGATGTGAGCATTTCTGGTTGGGCACTGGTTATTGTGTGTCACTGTGGGATTTTATTAGATGTTATTCTGCTACAACCATTGGTCAACTTGTCAAAGACTAATATTTTATCAAACCAGTTGACCAATTGTCATCAACTTCTGAATGAAAGTGTTTAAAGATGTGAGTATTTTTTAGACAAAGTGATTGTTATTCTCCTTATTATTCAGCTTTTTATGAACCAAATGATGGAGACTGATGGCTGAATGTTTTTTTTTTTTAGTAGTCAAACCAGTGCACGGCCTCCAACGTAAGGGAAATTTGCGAGTGTGTAAGACCTTGTACTTGTGAGAAAACCCAGATAAGGAGAGTAAATAAAAATATGTTTTTCTCTTAGGAAAAGTAAACTGAGGTGCAGAGGGATTTCGGGATTTCTCTTTTTTATCTGCTTGTTAATATTTGGTTCAAACAGTGTTTCCACCCTTTAGTACTATCACCAAAAAAAAAAAAAGGCAGACATCACAACATCCTGTTTTGGCCATGTATTCTTGGTGATAAAAGTCTTCTGTGCAAAAACTGAAAATGCACCATTTTTCTCCCTTTTTTTATTACTTAATAGATCAAAAAATATGGATGTTGTTGAAAGCTTTGTCTGTTAGCTACACAGCAACCTTTCTTGACCATCACCACTCTCCACCCAACACTCTATTTTCATTTTTGTCCTTTATGCTTCCAATTTGCGGTGGTGCTTTCACTCAGCTTACATTGTGTACAGCAATAGTAGAGCAGCAATATGGCCGCCACTGAGTCTCCCCACTTTTTCGTGCCCAGGAATGATAATTAGTAGCTCCGGGACGCCTTGTTTTGAATGACTATGACTATGAGTTTATAGTCCGGGGAAAGTGAGACAGAGACACAGACAGAAAGATTGAAGGACAAGGAAAAAAGAGAAAGGTGCGATAATGATGGGATACTTTATTATGCTCTGTGTGTGTGAAGTCATTTTAAGAAAACAGCAATGGAAATGAATGGTGCGAAGACCAGAGGGTTTAGGAGAATACGTTTCCTAAACAGCTAACTGGAACATTTAGGCAAAAAACGTCTAGAAAGAATGAGGTGATGTCGCTATGTAAGGTTTAACCCTTTTCCAAAAAACCATCAAATTGTCAAAGTCTAGTCGAATTTTGCACGAAAATATTTAGCACTAATACAAAGCTCTGCTTTTGAGATGCTTCTATGATGTATTTGTCCAGTAAATTTCAGGCTCTGTTGAACTCTTCAACTCTCATTCTGGTTTCTGTAAAATCTTGAGCATTTAAAAAAAAAAATCCTCTTTTTGTCCATGTTTTAGCAGATATTCCTACATTAGAAGAAAACTGCCAGCTGTACTGGCTGATCCAGTAAACGGTGGTTAGAAGTTCCAGGATGCAGACATGTCATTTCTTCTGATGGTCATTCTTGGTGGTCATTTTTATGTTCTGTCATTTGCACAGGAGTCTCCTCTTCTTGTCGTCTTTAGACTGTTATTTTTGAACCGTAACTCATGTCTCGTGATAGTTAATGCGTTATAATGTTCCTGCTGTAATACTCCCTCCTACGGTCAGACCACGGTATCTGTAATTACAGTGACATGTTCCAAAAATGTTCGCTTGACGGGCAGTTTGTGGCTGATGGGTTGTTCTGTCAAATCCACAGAAGGTCTCCATGTCTCACAGAAACACTGTTTATATTTCTTGACTGACCATGTGACTGGTTGACTGACAGGTCAGCTGACTCCTTTTCACTGTCAAACATTGGAAAACTCTTTGACTCAGTGTTGGCCCACTGCAGTTGAGTGGATTACCAGAAGTCGTAGGCCCCACTCTCTGGTTTACTGGTGTCTTCTCTGATTGGATGGCACGCTGCCGGGCTAAATGACCAGTTGTCTTGCTGCGGCTCTAACTGACTTGCTGGCTGTCGGGGACTCATGGCAAATTCAAAGACTGGCTGCCTGACCAGCTGACCCTGTTACTCTTCCTTCTGAACTCTGCTGAACTTCATGTAAACGGGAATCTGTCGCGTACAATCCGACAGCGAACCGTAGCTTAATTTTATGACTATCGTTTTAAAAATTGAAACCATGCAAACATCAGATGCAAATGAAAAAATATGTTCCGCCATCTCGTATGTTCTCACCAGCCTGCACAGCTCTGCTGAGCTCTGCCTCTGGAAAGTATTTAAACAGTTGGACTTTCTCTACCAATAGACAGGCTGTTTCACTGTGATAAATGAACCTCTTTATTCTTCCATCGACTTCCAGATGTTGATACCTCAGTGGAATCGGAGCTTTGTTTGTACAGCAGATCACTCTGTATGTCTCTGATGACTCTCTCCCTGATCCTTTCTTACAGGATGAAGAGGAAGAAATTAAGCTAGAAATCAACATGCTTAAGAAATACTCCCATCACCGAAACATTGCCACCTACTACGGAGCCTTCATCAAGAAAAGTCCACCAGGTCATGATGATCAACTATGGGTAAGACTCGATTTCTGTCTATTATTTACAGGTTTTTTTATATATTTGGAGCGAAGATTTTCTCCAGCCACTGAAAAAAGGTATTTTACATCTAATATTTGGTTTTATCAATAATGAATATCACGACGAGGGAAGGAAGAATAGAGCGGGAAATAGACAGGCATGATGATGCAGTATTGGCAACCATGCCAGGCAACATACAAAATTTACAAGCAGCAAAAATTAGTCTTCTCCGCAGGGTGTCTGGGCTCTCCCTTGGAGATAGGGTGAGAAGTTCAGCCATTTGGGAAGGACTCACTTCTCCTCCGCATCCAAATTAATCCGAGATGACTATAGCACTGATTCACCTAGCGCATGAACGGATAGACGTATGGCTTGTTCCGATACTTGGGATCTGTATGTGTCTGACATTGGTTATAATTTCTGGACTGAACATTGAATAGGTAATGGATTGATATGGGTATCAGCAGATAAGTTTCAGTATCAGTATTGGACATGAAATTGTTGTATCGAACCGTCCCTAGTGCATAATATAAGAGTTTTATCAAATGGAATGTCCAAATCAGATTAAAGACGAAGAATGCCTCTGTTCCGATATGGAAGTCGGGAATCAGGACAAGCGCCAAACTTGTTGGGGCTTTTTCTGTATAATAATGAATATACAATCAGCAATTCCTCAAGAGTTGTAGTAGTAAGAATGCCAAACAGTGTCCAGTCCCAGTCCTTGTTATACCAGAGACCAGCATTCATATTCAAATAACACTTGACGTAGCTGGATCCCATGGCCTTCGGGTAAGAGGATCAGGACTACTATCAGCGCTTCTTGCTTTTCAGGCATTTCAGCAAGTGATCAATGCCTCCCAGGATTAGGTTGATGGTTCAAATTTAGTTTTGTGTTAATGTATCTGTATATGTACAATGAACTTCTTTTTTTGTAAAGATTTCTAACATATTACAAATCACTAAGTTGGACTCAATCATCATACTGGATATACATTATATTTTACACTTCTATGCATTATATTGTTTATTAGCTGTAAAAAAACACATTTCTGGGGATCATTTCTCCCTTTAGTTCTTTTGCTGTCTTTTTCCAGTGACTGCACAGAGTAAACTCGTTGGAAGGGATGTTTTCTTTTTCTTTTTTTTTTCCTTCTGGCCTCAGACGACCTCCACCTATGTCACCAGATACTCTGAATGTGCGTCTGATGCTCACTGCTGCCGCAAATCTGCTGTCAGATCTGATCTGGTGGCTCAGAAAATAGGAAAAAGAAACATTTGAAAAAAAATAAAAGTGCTTTTTTTTTGTTTGTTTTTTAAGTGTACTCTCTTCACTCTCTCTTGCAGTTGGTTATGGAGTTTTGTGGAGCTGGATCCATCACAGATCTGGTAAAAAACACCAAAGGCAACACACTAAAGGAAGATTGGATTGCCTACATCTCCAGAGAGATCCTCAGGGTATGTTTTGGTTTTTTAAATTTATTTTAAAAAATTGAGGTGTGGTTTTGGACTTGGTCAATCACAGATAGATTTATTTATTAAAATGTTCTCCAGAGAGATCCTCAGGGTATGTTTTTTTAATTAATTTATTTTTATTTATTTTTAAAAATTGAGGTTTGGTGTGGTTTGGACTTTGTTGTCAATCACAGATAGATATATTTATTAAAATGTATGGAATAGTTTTCCTTTCTAGAATTCCTAGAAAAACACGCAGCTAACAAAACTAATGCTAACAAAACTAATATTGAACATTTGAAAATTGAAAAACATTTTTTTTAAAAGAACTAACCTTGATTTATTTGTGTATTTATTTGTGTTTTTTTGGTTCCTCCCCGATGAAAATGTACCTTTTCTTTCTTGTATTAAACCTTGATTTATTTGTGTATTTATTTGGTTCCTTCCCGATGAAAATGTACCTTTTCTTGTATTTCTACAGGGATTAGCTCACCTTCATGCCCATCACGTAATCCATCGAGACATTAAGGGACAAAACGTGCTACTGACTGAAAACGCTGAAGTCAAACTAGGTATGAATGTGTTCAGTTTGAGGTCTTTTTCAGACCCTGTCTTTAATGTAGTTTAAAAGTTCAAATGTATCTCGCAATCTCTAAATCAGTGATCATGAACTGTACAATCCCTACAATTCTTTTTCCCCCCTTTTATCCTCACAGTGGACTTTGGTGTAAGTGCACAGCTGGACAGGACAGTGGGTCGGAGGAACACCTTTATCGGGACGCCCTACTGGATGGCTCCAGAGGTCATTGCTTGCGATGAAAACCCCGACGCTACCTATGACTACAGGGTGAGAATACACAGTCCCACGTGCTGTTTCAGTGGAGTAAAGGACGATGACTGAACACCATCTGCTTGTTAAAACCAACTCAGCTCCTCTTCTTCTTCCTGTTCTTCAGAGTGACCTGTGGTCCTGTGGAATCACTGCCATAGAGATGGCCGAAGGAGCTCCACGTATGTTTCATATATTCGGATTTTTATGGGTGTATCATTACATTACAGAGTGTGACTGTTACAATAACTGGATAAACCTATTAGGAATGCATTGTTATTAGGATTTAATCCCCATTGATGCCGAGTGTTTTCACTTCCACTGATCATCACCTGCTTTTTGTTCTTTCAGCTCTTTGTGACATGCATCCAATGAGAGCACTCTTTCTCATCCCTAGAAATCCTCCTCCTCGACTCAAGTCCAAAAAATGGTGAGTGAGGCATCTGAAACCCGTTGTGTAACACCTATTCGTAGTGCGAACAGACCCAAAAACGTATTTTAACATTTCCTGAACCTGATCAGGTCGAAGAAGTTCTTCAGCTTCATCGAGGGCTGCCTGGTGAAGAACTACACCCAACGTCCTCCCACTGAGCAGCTGCTCAAACACCCTTTCATCCGGGACCAGCCCAATGAGAGGCAGGTCCGCATTCAGCTCAAAGACCACATCGACCGGACCAAGAAAAAGAGGGGCGAGAAGGGTGAGTCTGATGCAACCATCGCCGTTGGACGGTGGTTCTGTTTATATTTGTTTATATATGTTAATATTATTCAATTCTAACACACCACGACGTGTTTGATGACTGTGTGCAGGGTATATGTCCATTTTAAGTTTTTTGTGGTTCCATAGTTTAATGATTAGCATGTCTACCTTGCAAAGCGAGTCCTGGGTTTGATTCCCAGAGGACCTACTTATCCTGAGCGGTGCCTCCCATGTGGCAGCCTGTGTCTTTTTTTTTTGCAAAGACTCGCACTGTGAATTTCCCCTTCGTGGGACGAATAAGGGAGTCAATTATTATTTTAAGTATTATTAATAATAATTATAATTTTATTTTTTTCAACAGACGAGACGGAATATGAATACAGTGGAAGTGAAGAAGAGGAGGAAGAGGCATCTGAACAAGAAGGCGAACCAAGGTAGGGGAATAAATTCCACTCATTGTTCAAGATTGTTGTTATATAGATTGCACAATAAATGTCCATTATTTTTACATTAAAGCCTCCAGCTAAGCAATACACATGTCCGACAAACCAATTGGTCCAGTATTTATTTGTTGCCGAATCTGCGGAGAATCTTCCATCATTGGTAACTCCTGTTGTCGATCCCGCTCGCAGCTCTATCGTCAACGTACCCGGTGAGTCCACGTTGCGGCGCGACTTTATCCGCCTGCAGCAGGAGAACAAGGAGCGCTCAGAGGCTCTGCGGCGGCAGCAGCTCCTCCAGGAGCAGCAGCTGCGCGAGCAGGAGGAGTACAAGCGCCAGCTACTGGCTGAGAGGCAGAAACGCATTGAGCAGCAGAAGGAGCAGAGGCGACGGTTGGAGGAAGTAAGTTCCCCGTCAATATTCGTTAGCCTTAGAGAATAATTGGCTAAGGCATGTGTTAAGATTGATTTTTTTTTTTTTTCTTAAATATAACTTGGGCAAATGTGTTACGAGATTGACAGTATGTAAGACTGTCATAAAGTAGTAATTATTAATTAACTTAATTGTCAGGAAGTTAATATATCAGTTAATTCAGTTAAAGTCAAACCATTATATAGATGTCTCGAAATGACTAGAATGAAATCAGTAAAAACTTTAAATTACAGAACTGGAAAAGCACAGGAAGTGAGGGTCCTTGGCTTTTGTTTCAAATTGAAACCTCTAATGATGACTTGCGATTATGTTATTTCCATATATGTTGATGACACTGTTGTCTTGGTGTGTGTTTGGCTGTGCAATAGACGTTCCCTCCACTTGCTAACAGTTACCATGTTCAGTTGAAAGGACCCAATGGCATTAACCTGAAAGGTTACCGATTTAATGAATTTAATTTAATTTGAGTTAAATGTAGTTATACTGCACCTAGGGGCCAATTACAGCCCTTGAAAGGTTCACCGTGACACATCAGAAAAAAATGTGCGCCTGGTTGGATTGCAGTGAAATTGATGTTTATTTTGTGTAGAAATATTTGAATTTAATATTAAAGTCAATCAACATGACCAATCCTCTGTAAAAATATATTATACTCTTTTAGACATGTTGAATCAAGTCAAAACATTCTACAGAACAGACTTTCAAATATCCAAGTTCTCACCTACTTCAACATCATAATTCAAACCTTAATCCGGCAGGCTGTCCGTCTCTGTTTGAGGCTCATTAAAACTGTGCTCAGACAGATGTTTACATTTATTACAGCCCGGAATAACAAGAACCCATCGACCTTCAAAAGTAGTTTTAGATATTTTTCAAGCCTGCGTTTTCCCACCGCACTCTTAGCTGGAGGCTCTTATATGGATTCATGACAGTGCTTGTGCTGCATGAGTCAGACAGTAGGAGCTGCAGTTAAACTCAGGTCACATCAGAAATACCAGAGCACATGTGCTCTCCTGTTCTAAAGAATCACCTGCTGCGGTTGACAAATGCAAACCCGACGCCTTTATGTCCTGCAGCTTCTACGGCTCAGTTCCATCATCACACGCTGACAAAGAAAATGATGTCTGCATGTGGCTGCTCACAGCAGCATGTGATGGACCACGGTGTGGTAGACTTAGGTCTTACTCCCATTAAATCACTATCGTCTTAGCTAGCCACGAACTTGAGTGAAATTATAGATACCTCTCTAAATGTAAAAGTACCCCGGTTCTAATGGCGTATGTATGTGTATATATACATATATATGTATGTATATATGTGTATATATATACATATATATGTGTATGTGTATATATATGTATATGTATGTGTATATGTATGTATATGCATGTATATATATATATATATATATATTAAAAAAAATAAATCACTCGACTATTTTCAGGTATTTTTTAATTTTCAGCTCTGGTTTGATTTATTCCCTTTTGAACATCTTAAGAGACAAGTGTGAACTTCTTGGATTACTCCGACCAGCGTCAGTGTAACATTTGAGATTATGATCAGTAATAAATCCCATCATCAAATGTCTGTCTTCGGGCTCTGCTGTGTCACATGTTACTGCACCTCCCATGCTGTAGGTGATGGTATCACATGTGTTAGGGCTTGTTCTTGACAGGGGTGTGGTTCACCTGGAGGCTCGTGGCTTTTTTTTTTTTCATGTAAATTGTAGATTTTATGTCTTAAAAATTCCTACTGAGTAAAACTGCTTTATTTGAAACAAAATCAAACTTAGTAACAAAAATAGTGCTTTGTTTATATTTATCTGAAATACTCTGCCGCAACCAACTGAGTCAGACATTCTCCAATAATAGTTCTACAGACTGTGCCTGATTAATTAAGTACCATTATTTTTCTGCAGCAACAACGTCGCGAGCGTGAGATGAGGAGGCAGCAGGAGCGCGAGCAGCGCCGGCGCGAGCAGGAAGAGAAGCGGCGCATCGAGGAGCTGGAGCGCCGTCGAAAAGAGGAGGAGGAAAGAAGGAGGGCCGAGGAGGAGAAGAGGAGAGCTGATCGTGAACAGGTATGAATGGAAGGGAATTGTTGTTGCTACCGTTAGCATCGTTTGCCTTGTTTGTTTTTTTTTTTGTTGAACATCACTTCATTAGAAAGTACAGCAATGCATTAATGTTGGATTTCCAGTTTCTTTTTTGACTTTTAAACAGCACAGAAAGTGTATTAGAAAAAGACCTTCAATCCTTTACTACAGAAAGTGTATTAGAAAAAGACCTTCGATCCTTTACTTTATCGGTGTAAAACGTTTTACTCTAAATGCGAAAAAATAATTTGGTGCTCAAAAAAAAGCAAGAGTACAAGTAATTAAGTGCAAAGAAATCATTATTGTTAATAATCCACAGAGCAGTTGAACAGTGAAGTTCTGCCTGGTTTCTACATTCTGTCTTTGATGATATCATGTGTTCTTGTCCACCTCCGGACACCTGGATTACTATGTGTTCTTGTCCTCCTCCTGTCAATCAAACGATCTCTGTGTTTGATTGACAGGAGTACATCCGTCGTCAGCTGGAGGAGGAGCAGAGACACCTGGAGATCCTGCAGCAGCAGTTGCTTCATGAACAGGCCATGCTGCTGGTGAGTGGTGCACTCTGGAAAACTTCACATTTCTATTTTC
>NC_024322.1:1982349-2015228 GCF_000523025.1 Cynoglossus semilaevis | reverse complement strand
ATAATAATCTGTTTCCAGAATGTGCTTCCATCTGTTTTTCGTGTCCTGGTGCTTGTATTTAATAACACCACAGCGCGACGACTGTAAAAGTTTATAACACAGTTTCCTAATTTATTATTATGGTTGTTAGTAGTAGCGTTAGCATTAGTATTATTTGTTTATGTTACCAAAACGTTCCTCGTGCGGCTCATCTCAGTTGGGTCCTTGATCGACCGTGTGACTTTGTGTAGATCCCAGATGAACTGTTTAGAAGCCAAGGTCGACCACAGTAACTCTTCTCGGGGCTTTTTCCTCTTTTCACACTGTGGAAGTGGAAATGTTCACTGCCCTCGTAGAGACGGTGATGTCATCCAACAGGAAGAGAAGGGTTTTGTATGACTCGATGTTTTTTCTTGTTTTAGTAGATTCTCCTCCTCTGGGAATCCAGAGGATATTCAGATAATGACAGGATGTGACCCCTCACATCCCAGCCCCCCAGATTTTCACACCATCTCCTCCACGTTAGCTGTCTACAGTGTAGATATTTTTAAAGTGTGGTATAAACAGCAAAAAAAAAAAAAGTCATGACATTTTTTTTAAATTTCCACCCAAACAATCCTCTCCAATTTTTAAGTTGTTGATTATTATCATTATATTATAGTATGTAACAGTTGTATGCTCCATTTCCTTTTAATGCAAAACTGTAATTTATTATATTATATATACAGTACTGCTACAGTACTGGGACCAAACCTGCCTAGCTACCTCGAATTTTATGGTATCAAGTCCTAAGCAGGAACTTTACCGGGAACTTAGTCGATGACAAGACTGACAATTTAAAGGGTTTAGGATAAAGACAAAACCAAACGTAAGAGACTAGAATCAAAAAGAGACAAGGGATTGATAGGATTTAAGCCCAAAAAGGTGCTGCGACCTTTAGTAACCAGGACAGAACCTTTAAATTATACATCATATGGACCTCAGTTTTGACCCTCCCTGTACTCAGGAGTACAAATGGCGGGAGCTGGAGGAGCAACGTCAGGCTCAGAAGCTCCAGAAACAGCTGCAGCAGGAACAGGCCTACCTGCTGTCACTCCAGCAAAACCCAAATCTGGACGCTAGCAAAACAGCTAGCCTCAAATCCCTACAGGACCACGAACCTGGGAAAGTAAATCCCCCACAGACCCCTGGCCTGGACACAACCGCAGCGCCTTCGTCCAAACCAGGGCAGAGTTTTGACTCTGAGAAGACACGGTCTGGTCAGAGTCTGGAGAAAACTAAAGATGCCGCGCTTCCTGTCAAGGACCTCCAAGGCTCCACCCCTGACTCTGAGTCTGTCAGAGAGGTGAACCTGCAGCTCCACGCTGTTAACACTGACCGCTATAGAAACTCTTCCTCTTGCTTGTGTGTCCTCACTGCTTGAGGTTTGCTGTGTGTCTGACGCTGGTGCTGGTGTGAGTTCTAATGTGTTGCCGTTTTTTCCAGTCAAAAAATTCAAACTGTAGATTAGGTGTTGATTCTCCCTTGTCATTGGTTGAATCAGGGGTCCTGGTGTGTATGTACACGTGACAAATCTGACTTAATTTCAGATTTGATATATTTCAACTATACACGATACTCCAGTTAAATACTGAAACGTTCCAATCCAGCGTCTTAATACTGTAAAATGGCTTTTTTTTTTTAACCTGCGCACCGATCACTGTTTGGATTTTCCCACCACAGATCATTGACTCACTGCCCTCATAGGTGTTTTTTTTAAAAGCAGTTTAAAGGTATTTTAGATCAGGGACGAAAACACGCAATTTCATGTTTCAAGTTTTAGCAAGTTAATAAACAAAGTGTTTAATTCACCTTTTCTTAATTTTTTTCAATATTATTTAAAACATCTCAAATGTCGACAGAATCGGTTCGTAGAATTTTGGATTATTACAGAAATATGACTTGAAGTAGACTTGGTAGTCTTGGTATCAGTACTCTTTATCAGCGAGTACACATATGAAAACAAATGTACTCGTATGGTTGGGTACAACTCTAGTTTTTCTTCGTGACCTGGGTCTGCCTTCTTACCTTTGTCTTCCCTCTCAGAAAATGTTTCTCACACAAAAACTGCATGACTTCCATCACTGGTGGCGGTGGTGTGATTTTACTAGCAGCATTGTGGAATTTTTGGCATCGGTGTCACTGCTGCCTCTCTCTTCCTGTTGTTAAAACGTGTGCTTTTACTCCTGCACGTAGGAAAAATGTCTGCTCTTCGGTCAAAACTAACAAACCTTCAGTGTTGGAGCGCTTCTTCGCACTGACATTTCTAATGTTCTGATTGATGCAAACTGACGCGTGCGTTCAGGATCGCGTCTACAAACTTTACTGTCGTTTTGTGCACTTCCGTAGGCTGATGAGCGATACAGGAAGAATGTCCAAGGTTCGCCTCAGTCAGCTCCAACCAAACCCCAGCAGTCGGCTCCAACCAAACCCCAGCAGTCGGCTCCAACCAAACCCCAGCAGCCACCAGTGCCGCCAAGGTCTGAGTCTTCCTACCCCAACGGAAACTCGGCTTCGGAGGCGCCTGCCATGCATCGACCCGTGGATCCTCAGGTAACCACGATGACCTCAAACCTTTTTTCTCCACACACTTTACTATAACAGACACTGTGCACAGCTGGGTAAAAATGTTTTTTTACAAGGCTTGTTTTTCACCTTCACACAGTCCAGATTCAACAGATACACCTCTTGTTGAAAATACATTACAGTGACTGTTAACTGTTTCATAGCAAAAACAGCCCTGGCACTTGATTTTGTTCATGGTCTGAGCTGCAGAAGTGCTGTCATATCCTGGTAGTGTCAGGAACTGTTGGTACTAATCCTTGTGTTGGCTGTTACTTCTGCCTCTGAAATAATTTCTGCTCATCACTTTACCTTCAGGTCATCACTTAGGTCAGGGTTTCCCAATCTCTTTTGAGCCACGGCACGTATTATAAAACAAAAAACACAAGTATACATAATGAAATAAAATAATCAATTTATTCACAAATGACTTGCTTGGGCCTGTTTAGTTGAACACCACACTGATTAACTCAGGAGTTGAAGACAGACGTCTGCAAAGAGCTTCTTCAACAGCTCTTAGGCTCTCCCTTTTTTAAACTTTTTATAACCATCTGCTGCCATCTAGTGGAAGAGTATTTAACTGCTACATCTGTCACTGTTGAATAGACAAACAAAAAAATATTATTTGTTGTAATAATGTAATGTGCCGCAGCCCAGCAGCTGGGAAACCCTGATTTAGGTCATGTTTTGTCTGATCACATCTTTATTAAGAAACCTGTTTCAACTTCATTTCCGACTCTCTTTGCTGTGATTTTCCTCCGTACTGACCTGAAGTTTCTTGCTCAGCTCTCTTAGGATCTCTCGTGGACCATGGTTTCTCTGGGTGCCTTATATCAGTGCAATTATTTAAAGTCTCTGACCCGGTGATGTGTTTTTGTGTTTAAGAGTTGTCGCAATGAAAACATAAAAAAAGCACAATGATGATTATATACTCTTCATAGATGACTAACCTTTTAATTGACAGGTTCCTCCTCTACCTGGAATTATTGCTGAGTCACTTCATGTTTCAAAGAATGTTGTGTAGATGTGAATCCGGTGACAATGAGCCTAAATAATCACCGGGCAGTCAAGGGAATCTGTTTTCATAGATTTGTTACGCATAATTTCATCATGCAAAAATGAAACTGTGATGTACAGTATTCCAACGAGGGTTTCAAGAGGGCAATGGGAGCTAATAAGCCTCATTAGCTTGAAGTTGTCAGGTCATATTGGATTTAGGTAGATTCATTTTTGAAACATCGATTCTGATCCACATCATTAATATTAGATTCATTCCTTAATTTCACTCATGAGTTTTGCATGTAACTTTTAACCTTTTGACCTTCTGCGTGGTGTGCTGCGTTAATTTAGTTTACCTTTAATTTAAAAATATTTGTTTAAAGTTTTCCGCACTATTTTAAGGATTTATATGGGTTATTATTATTATTATTTTTGTTTGTTTTTACAATTCGTAAGCCTGGTAATTGTGTACGGTTATTAGTATATCAGTCATTACAGTATTCTTGAGCCTCAATTTATAAACGTCCATAAAAGTACTCACAGGCGTCCGATCAAAAGAAGCTACAATTTACAGATGTTCTCTAAATTCCTCACTTGGTGAGGTCGATAGTAGCTCGGCAGCTGGTCAAGGAGCTTTTATTCTCACTGTTACTGTTACTAAAAATTAAGAGTTTAGTTAGGTTAAGGTTCAGTTTATAGGTAAAGATTTCTTTATTTTTTTTAAATTATTTTTATCCAGGGTCACTCTCTGAAGAAGTTATAATTAGGGCAGTTATTTAATTAAAAAAATTATCAAAGTGTAGCTGTGGATTAACCAGGTTTATGATTGGTCAGCAGTAGGTTTATTTACTGCCTTGCGCTCGTTGAGGCCGGTCTGAAATATCTGATCGGAAGTTGAGGAATTTAAATAAATTATAATCCCATTTGGCGGAAAATAGATGATTTGAAAGTGGAAGGTAACTGACAAAAACTACTTTACAGTAGGTTAAACTGCATATTATTTTGACTCCTACTTATCGAGTTTTGCATGCTAACTGACCCTCACACCCCTCCTCCATACCCTTCACTGTGGTTTTTTTTTTTTGTCATCTGCAAGGTCCGCTCACAAGTGGCTGCTCTTAAAAGCAGCAACACTGTGACCTCAAACTCCTGCGCCACCGTGCCACCCGCCATGTCTCGCTCGCACTCCCTCAGCGAGCCACTTGCCTCTAGCTTTGAAAACCTCCACCTTCGCAACAACCATGAACCCCACCAACACCATCATTACCTTCCATCTTCATCCTCATCTCCATCCTCATCATCATCATCAATCACGCCTGCACGCACTGAACCCCAACCCCACCACCACCACCACCCTCAGGCTAGACCCTCACTGTCAGAGGAGGGTCCACCCAGGGTAAGAATAGGAAGTCAGAGTGTAATTAGTGAAGGTCAAAGGTCTTTGACAGTGGGTCTGCTGAGCTACTGTAGCCTGGTCGTGACATTTTTAAAAAAATATATATTGTGCCTGTTAAAAATTAACTAAGTGTTTTGAACTGTTTGAAATGCTTTTAAAAGCAAACTCACAGTTTTTCAGAAAGAAAATACTTTACTTTCTGACCGGGACATTTTTGTCCTCCGCCTCTTAATTATTTTTACAGATTCACCAATTCTTCCTGTTCTTTAGAAAATATTTCCAATTAAATAAATAGGTAAAATCAATGGATGGTTTTATCAGACATGAAAAAAAATTAACACTAAAACATATGGTATGGCACAAGAGCTGAAAAAGACAAGATGGACAAGGAGAGGGGCTAGCATCATTTTAACCTTTAAAAACGTTGGAGGAGCATGTAACGTAAAGAGTGGACTGACATGTCTTTAATATTTGTGTCTGTCTTTGTATCTTTGCTGCTACTTCTTATCTCCTTGTCCCTACTTTGAAATAATAAAGGCTAACTCAAAATGTAATTACGAGGTTTTGGCAACAAAATAATCGATTGGAAAAACCTGTACCGTCTATAATGAAGAACAAAAACAATACTTAATTTTTCTTCATCAGATATCAGTGAGCATAAATGCTGTTTAAATACAATATTAAAACATTGGTGTTGGTGGTTGACAGTAGTGCGGTCGTGATGGTGCCGACGTGGAAGCTGTTGCAAAAAGAGTTCCGATTTTCCGGAATGTTTTCCTCCTGTGCATTGTGTGTTTTATATAAGCTGGTCACTGTCTTTTATCAAAAAGGTTCCTGTCAGGACAACATCCAGATCTCCAGTGCTGTCGAGGCGAGACTCGCCTCAACATATCAGCAACACGCCACACAGTGGCCATGCTGTGCACCGCAGGTAAAATCACCCTGGAGAGTTCTGACTCGATAGTGGCCATGCTGTGCACCGCAGGTAAATTCACCCTGGAGAGTTCTGACTCGATTAAGTGCAACTGAGTTTTATTTTTGTTTTTATGAAAAACATAAAAACCATCACACATATACCATCACATATATATCTATCTATATATGCGTGTATGGATGTATATATTTTATGTATATATTGTTATTTGAACACACTACAGAAAATATGTTTTTGTTTCACCAAGCATTTAGAAGCAATTTCGTTAACATTTACGTAATACCCCTTTGTTGCTCTCCGTTTTTAATGCTGATGTGGAAAACAGGATTGGAGACCCAATTTTGAAATCAGACCATCTGAAATTAGACTGGGGCAGTGGTGGATTAGTGGTTAAGGAAGCGGACCTAAACCAAAGGTTTCAGGTTTGAGTCCACCAGCTGCCAAGTTACCACTGAGGTGCTCTGAGCATGGCACCATCCCCACACACTGCAGAGGTCACATTTGGTTGTGTCTGTGTCACAATGACAAGTAGTTCACTTTCCTTTCCGTCCTTATCTACTGTATCAAATTTCTAATTCTTAAATAGAAAACTCTCACATTTAAACCTGTTAAATTAATTGAAGCCTTACTTGACTTCCTTTAAGGACCTGGGATTTCTTAATAACTGGTGGCTTCATAAGATGTTAAGTTATAATCTGATAGCTATTGATCATGGAAGTTCAAAAGAAGTACAAGAATGTCCAATTAGAAACTGGCTCATTACCTAACGTCATCGAAAATAAGACATTTTTGAAACACATCCTAGCAAAATACGCCGTGAAAATGTTGGTGCGTCTCTTCTTGTGTTTTTTTTTTTGGTTAACTCTTGTCGTCGTTTGACTCTGCAGCACAGCGGAGCCTCGTCTGCTGTGGGAGCGAGTGGAGAAACGTGTTCCCAGACCAACCAGTAACAACGGAAGTGGAGGTTCCAGTTCCTCCAGCAGCTCCAGCAACTCTAGTTCTCAGACTGGTTCTCACTGTGGTTCTGGAGAGAGGTTCAGGGCTCGCTGTGAGTTCTCTCTCTAAAAACGCTGTAATCACCTCATATTAAAAAAAAAAAAAAAAAAAAAAGAAACTGACGGTTTCACCTCCGCCTTCCTATAGCTTCCTCCAAATCGGAGGGTTCACCCCTTCAACGTCCAGAGAATTCTGGGAAAAAAGCAGAGGAAAGGAAGGACCTGGTCAGGCCAGGCAGACCTGCGGTGAGAGAGTAGGAGCGTTGCTGCTCACTAGCTGCAAAATCTAGATGTAGATGGAGAAGGTTGTGAGTGAAAATGGTAACAACTGATCCAACGTTAGAGCTTTTTGTGTTTCCTACTGATGTGGTCTTGCATTTTTGTCTGTGCGTGTGTGAGAAAATAACCAACCTGCAGTATGACTTCTCAAAATCATAACTCTCTTTTCTGGCTCATGTTGCTGCCTTGCTTCTACTGCACTGGTACATCCAGCTCCATAAAAGTTATTTTATTTTAACACATTTCTCCTCTAACCTCAGCAAGAATTCCCGCTGTCTTTAAATCTTTTTCAACTTGCAGCTTCAGATATCGTCTCATTTTCTAAATTAATCCACTAACTGCATCAACAGAAGAGCATCGGCTGATCTTCTTTCTCTGCATCTTCCGGCTTCCCTGCTCTCACGTTGGCTTCTCATTGGCTAGTTCCCTTCCTCTAACCACTCCTCTTCTCCTGCAGCGTTTCCTTCTCGCTCTCAAAGAACAGAGAATCTCGTGATCACGGTCACCAAGTGAAAAAGGGACTTAAGAAAAAAGAATATAAATGACAGATTTCTTTTTTTTCTTCCCCTTGACTTTCAGGATCTAACAGCTCTGGCCAAGGAGCTGAGAGCTGTGGATGACGTTCGCCCTCAGAATAAGGTGACAGATTATTCATCGTCTAGTGAAGAATCAGACACAACGGATGAAGACGATGATGAGGAGGTGGATCAGGAGGCTGGCGAAGAGTCCACCTCTGGTCCAGAGGACACCAAAGCAGTGTATGTGACTTTCTATTCCCACCCAGTAACATGGGTCTGTAAAAACTGCTGAATATCTAAATGTGTCTCACGGCTCTTTCAGACTGAGCAATGGTGAAACTGAGTCGGTAAAAACCATGATCGTGCACGATGAAGGCGAGAGCGACAAGGGGTCAACGCCCTGCAAGGACAGCACTCTGATTGTCAGACAGGTACAACCGAGAGGAAGGCACTCCACAGTGTCTCACCAAATATCTGTTTTCTGTTGACTTTTTTAATTTTTTTATTTCATTGAATTTTACCATTATTTTATTTCTTCCCTTTTCCTGCATTGCACTGTTCATTCTTCTGTTATTGCATATTTGTTTAATTTGTGTGTAGCGTAAACAAAGATACACCCGGCACAGGTCGGAACTTAACCTTTCTAGTTTTAATACTTACATATGGACACGTGAACTAGTGTATCTTGAACGCCAGGCTAATATGGAGATCTGAAGGTATTACAGTGAAGTAAGTTGATTAGGGGAAACTTAATGACTTTGGAGTGGGAAGTCGGGAGTGACAAGGTGGTACCAAGAAATATATGCTATATTATGTATATAATATGTGGTAAACAAACAAAATAGGCTGAGGTTTTCTTTGGATTTGACCAGAATGGAGATGATCGGAAGCTAGCAGCTAGCAGAGGAACTACTACAATTGAATTGACTTTGGCCTAGGGGCCGTATACAGACTAATTAGATGTCAAGTGGGCCGAACCAGTACAATCATAACATAATTATAATAATTAGTATAAACAGCACTAAGTCCATGTTTTTCCCCTTGCAAAGTACGTTAGTATATTAGATACATTATCATATTTAATTAATTATAATTTCACTAATCATATTAGGAACCTGGAGTGTTTGTGTATATTTTTATTTTATAAAAAATTAATCAAGTGGGCCGGATTGATCCCCCTTAGCGAGCCGGTTTTGGTCCGCGGGCTGTATGTTTGACACCCCTGCTGTAGATGTAGAAGTTAAGTTTCAAGTTAAGGTGGTTTTGACAGTAGAGAAAGTAAAGGATGTGGTGAGAAGATCTCTTGTGGAGACCCGCCAAGGAACACATGAAGGAAAACATGGTCGTTTTAACATCGTACAGTTTGTATAAGCAGAGAAAGTCCTCACTTGCTACTAACCAGACTTTTTTGTCCGTCTGTAGAGTAGCCACGGTAGTGTCCCCCGCTCTTTAGCTAATACTTTCCCTTCCGCTGAACTCCTCAGAAACACATCTAGACCCAAAGTTCTCTACCCCTCTTTCAACCTACAGAGTTCAGGTGACAACAGAAAGCGTACGGGCCCCAGCCTGGGCCAAACACAGATCCCCGGCCTGCTCACAAACTTTCTTCCGAGCCCCGGCTCGGGACCAGTCCCCGGTCTTGTCCACCACACACCCAGCCCCCACCACAACCATCATCATCCCCACCACCTTCACCATCACCACACCACAACACAGCCTGTGGACAGAAACGGCTTTGCTGGCCGCATCCACCACCTCCCTGACCTGATCCAGCAGAGCCACCATTCCACACCCTCCTCCTCTACATCCAACTCCCCCTCCTCCTCCAGCCTCGTCAGTCCATCCTCCATGTCCCCACAGAGTCCACTGGAAAAGCTCAGCATCCTCACAGAGGTATGTCCTGCAGACCCAACATGGGCTGCTTAGGGCTGAGGTTTCTTCTGCTGAAAACGTCTCTGTTGAAAAATCTGAATCATCTTTAACTCGGAGTGAAGTAGAGCGTAGTCAATTTACAATATTTCTCATCAGTCATTTTACCTATTTTCCCCAGAGGCCAATTTTGGTTTTACACATACAGAGAGTAGACATATAAAGAGGGCAGTTAAAGGCGGTAAGACAACTGCAGGTAAACTCTCATCAGATTACTTTAGTAGTTTTTCACATCTGGTATCATCAGTTTTTACCATCCACATTATTTTGACCTTTTTCCCCCCTTAATTTTTATCAGTATTTTAAGTTTGCATGTACCACAAAAACCTCAGTTTGTTCAGATGTCTTCTTATTGTTTCTATCATTTTTTTTTTCTCATGTTACACATTTAGTACATGGTTCGATGATATTTTGTCATGACTGAATCTTATTCCTTCTTATTCCTTCTGTATAAAGAGCCAGTCCAGTAACAACATGCAGAAACACAAGTCTTCTTCCTCCTTCACACCTTTCATCGACCCCCGTCTTCTGCAGGTCTCTCCGTCCACTGGCAGCGCCCTCAACAATGTTGGTAGGTTTGTTTTTGTTTGTTTTTACAAAATGGTTTCTAAAAGAAAAACATTTCCAAATTCCACTGATGCTTATAAAAATATATTTAAAATATAAATATATTTTTTAATTAATCTTTATTATAAACCATAAATTGAAAATTGCAACTTAACTATCTTCTACTCATTTAACAATAGAAAAGTTCAAGAAAAACAATGTTGTTTTAATTCTGACCATGTGATTGACCACCAAATTCTACGTCCAACTCCGTCCTCCCTAAGCCCTTCCCTCTGATCTTCTAGGCTACGCCAACGACGCCCGGCTGGCAGAGGCTCTGAGGGCTGATCCATCTCGTAAAGGCTCAGTGGTCAATGTCAACCCGGTCAACACTCGCCCACAGAGCGACACACCAGAGATCCGCAAATACAAGAAGAGGTTCAACTCAGAGATCCTGTGTGCTGCTCTCTGGGGTAACAACAAAGACATTGGCTGTGTTTGAAAATCTTAAATCGCAAAATAGGGAAAGTGCTTTTTGTGTTTGAAAATCTTAAATCGCAAAATGGGGAAAGTGTTTTGTACAAAATTTTATTGTTTCTATCATATACATTTATATACATGTACATATATGTATGTGTATATATGTATGTATGTGTGTATATATATATATGTATGTATGTATGTATATATGTGTATATGTGTATATATGTAAATTATGCTGTTGAATGTTTCAAAACAAAGATACATGGAAACAATTGATCATTTGATATTTTAAAACAATTTGTTCCCGTTTTTTATTAATTTTTTTCCTACATTGTTTTCATTCTTTCCAATTCCACCATCTAGTGTTCAATATGAAAAACAATATATTCTAATATAATAACAAATAATCCAATCCTCAAAAGTAATTCCACTCTTCACCGTTAGGTGGCGGCAAAACCCTGAGAATTCTACATTCTGTTTCTGGTCTGTGCCCAGTGACTGTTTTTCCACGTGTTTTCCTTAATGTATGTGTATGTGTGTTTGTAGGTGTGAACCTCTTAGTGGGAACAGAGAGTGGTCTGATGCTGTTGGACCGCAGCGGTCAGGGAAAGGTCTACCCTCTGATCAACCGAAGGCGCTTCCAGCAGATGGACGTCCTGGAGGGACTCAACGTCTTGGTCACTATATCAGGTACAATTTAATGGTTTAGTTTTTGGATCACATTAATATATATTCATCTATAGTCATATATAAATATATGTATACATACACTCCTTCACAGTTTAAGTCACAGTTTTGTTTTCCAATCCTTTGCGTCTAAGAACACTTTAACATGGGCTGAGTGAATGTTCTTGTAAAGTGTCTTAAACTTGTGTTCGTTCTGGGAATTTGCTTTATTTTCAAATTTACCATGGACTTATTCTTCTTTCACCTCGATAGCGCCAAACCAAAAAGTTGTCCAAAATATCTGCCTAAACCTGGCGTTCTTTCTTCTGCTTCTGAATATTTAAGTTTTCAATCGAAGAAAATTGAAATCAATTTAGGTGACAGTATCTCCGCCTCGTCTGTTTCTTGCTGTGTGGCGTTCATGTTGTTGCTGTCAAAAATGTGATCGGCTCTAAAGGTCAATGTGGAGGCATGAAGTCGACTAGTTAATTAGTCTGTACACCCCCTAGTACAAACACGTGCATGCACATGCACACACAATACGGTGAGCCTCGTGTTTAAACTTTAAGATGACCTTCATGGGGTTGAGTTGAAAGGAAGTAAACACTTCACTAAACACTAAAGCCTGCAGTTTACCGGCATCAATATTGACATCTTCTTCTTTCACACAGCTGAACCTATCAGACTGAAAGTGTATCTTCAGACTTACTTCTGCTCTTTCTCAATTCACACCCACACACAAAAACACACTCAGACACCAAAGTGTCACAACAGAGGCTTTTGACTGAAGCGGATATTGGGTAAATCTCCTCGTGCCACCACATTTTATTGTCTTGCGTGTGTGATATGTACGTTGACAACATGTAAAAAAAAAATGCGTCATGGAAAGTTGTACCATTAAGGTGAGAGAGGATGACAGAAGTGTTGATGAAGCGCATTTGTTATAGAGTGGAGAGCGTAAAATGCATGAGTAAGTTGTTCTTTTAATTCCGTTGACGTTTATGCATTTAGCAGAGTTACGAATCGAACCTGGAACTTTCTGCTCTCTGCCTCCGAGGCAGGCGTGCTAAGCACTACACTGTGGAACCACATATTCCCATTTATTCCCACACTATTCATGACTTAAAAAAACCTTAAAAATAAGGGGAAAGAATTACCTAAATGTGTTGTATTTTTTGTTAAATAAAAAAAAATAGAGAATAAGTGGCTTTGGTCAGTATTGTAAAACGTTTCCTGATTTGTCGGCAGGTAAAAAGAACAAGCTTCGTGTTTATTATCTGTCCTGGCTGAGGAACAAGATCCTGCACAATGATCCTGAAGTGGAGAAGAAACAAGGCTGGACCACCGTAGGAGACCTGGAGGGTTGCGTCCACTACAACGTTGGTAGGTCGTACTTTGAATCCTTCGTTATTCTCTTTGTCACAAACACAAAGAACACAAAGAATACTGGTGGTCCATGGCGAATTGAAGAATTCTATTCCTGTGGTGTGTCGTAACTTGTTTTTCACCACAAGTGGGAACTCAGTACACGCTAACACAGTAATAACATCATGATCTAGGACAGGGGTGTCAAACTAATTTTCACTGGGCCACATCAATTCCCCTTCAAGGGCTGGTTGTAAACAGTAAACTGTATAGATGGAACTACCCCATAACGTATTAATAAATGTTTCTCCAATTGATTGTTATTTATATAAGTTACAAACATAGTTCATTGCTCCGTGTAATAAAAAAAACCCTTTAAATTGTTTAGGTTAAGAATCTCAGCTCCATGATCTCTATTAAATATTTTTTTAAACTTCCGACGGCCATACAAAATGACTTGGCGGGCCACATTTGGCCCCCGGGCCTTGAGTTTGACACGTGATCTCGAAAAAAAAAAAACCTCAGAAGAGTCTGACAAACAAAAGTAAGTGAATGTAGCACAGTCAAATGTATGGCGTACAGCCGGCGAATGTAAACGAAGCTGTCTTCATCTGCGTGTAGCACCGCTTGACGACATACTCGTCTGCTCATCTCGCAAACTAGTTCGCCAGAGATGGCAACATAACCGAAACTCTGCAGGACGTACAGTTTATTAATAGTCTTGTCCTTAAGTTAACAGGTTATTTCCCCAAATTTATGTAAAATGCACTAGACATGAGTCAAAGTTTCCAAAACATATTTCGCCAGACGATAAACAGACTGCTGATATTGGTTACCGAACATCAGTTTGATCTGTGGTCAGGATTCCCTGTAGCGTGGAGGTGTATGATGTCATCAGGTTCTACGTTTCTCATCAACATACCATGCCAATAACGCTGTCGGTGTAGTAAATATGGAAAGTATGGCCTCTGTTAGGTAACACTGCACTAAGTTTGAATGGACATGTTAAAGGGTTCTGTCTAAAGTCTAGAATGTCCTGGGTGACGGTTGAGCCACTGAGCAGAGAAGAGCACTTCCTGTTGGAAACTCCTCTCCACGGCTTCGACGCCTTCCGTCATGACTTCTGTTTCCTGTCCAGGACTTTTCTTCAAGTGTATTTCAGCCAGACGTTCATTTAAAACAAACTGTAAATTGGTGGTAATGAAACCATTGCAGTAAATGAACCCATGACAGTTAAAACCATTTGATCACAAAGCCTTTGAGGACATCCGTCATCAGATTTCTGATCCGTCTCTTATGAAGATTTACCCGACTGTTGTAAAACCGAATCACAGTTAAATTTTCTTTTTAATTTTCTCTTCACCAGTGAAATACGAGAGAATCAAGTTCTTGGTTCTGGCTCTGAAGAACTCAGTTGAGGTCTATGCCTGGGCACCAAAGCCCTACCACAAGTTTATGGCCTTCAAGGTGAGAATGTATAAAAATGATCAGTGTGAAGTGAGTTGATATTCAATAATAATAACCCGTTATTATAACCTTTATCTTCTCTCTTGTTCTACAGTCTTTTGGTGACCTGGTTCACAAACCCCTGCTGGTTGACCTGACTGTGGAGGAGGGTCAGAGGCTAAAGGTCATCTATGGCTCATGCTCAGGCTTCCACGCCGTGGACGTCGACTCCGGTGCCGTCTACGACATCTACCTGCCCACTCATGTGAGAAGGCACAGCAGTGAACCACAGCTTATGTCAGTGATGCTGATAAACTCTTTGGTATTTTTTTTTTTTTTCTCGTTTGCAGATCCAAACTAGTATTCAGCCTCACGCCATCATCATCCTGCCCAACACCGACGGCATCGAGCTGTTGGTGTGCTACGAGGATGAGGGCGTATATGTCAACACCTACGGACGCATTACCAAGGACGTGGTGCTGCAGTGGGGGGAGATGCCCACATCAGTGGGTGAGTCTTGTGAAAGTTCTTCTTAAGGAGCAGTTCTATTTCTAACATTTATAGCGGTGGAGATTATATGTTGTGTTTGTTCTTTTCTCCAGCCTACATTCGTTCCAACCAGATCATGGGTTGGGGAGAGAAGGCCATCGAGATCCGCTCAGTGGAGACTGGACACTTGGACGGAGTCTTCATGCACAAGAGAGCCCAGAGACTCAAGTTCCTCTGTGAGAGAAATGATAAGGTGAGCGTGCGCTCTGCTTCGGTTTCACTTAAACTAGGGAACGCCCTGAAGCTGCAGCGTCTTTGGGAGTTGTACTTTTTCCTCCGTGGGTTTTCTTCCTCTGTAAAAAAAAAAATTCTGGGTGAGTTTAGATTTAATTAGTGTAAATATATTTCATTCTCATTGGTGACCTTTAAGGGGGAACATTTCAATCTTTTATTGGCTTAATTAGTTATTTTGCATATGTAGGGAGTCCTCGACTTCCATCGGAGTTCCGTTCCTATGATGCGACGTAACTTGATTTTTGCCGTAAGTTGGAACTCTTATACTGTGCATCAGTACCTATGTCACCCATCTACGCTAACACAGTGGTAACATCATTAGTCTAGGTCATGCAAACATCAGAAGAGTCTGACTAATGCCTGGGAGCCATAATGAAGGGCAAACAGTTCCCACAAAACAACACAAACTGAAGAATGTAGCACAATCTTCCACATATAGCTCCGCGAGACAACGTATTCGTCCGCTTGCCAGCTAGTTCCCGTGTGAAAATTGTTTTGATGCAGTACATCGACAGATGGAATAAGACTTTCTTATTAAATTTATGGTAGATGGCAATGTAACCACGAAACACCGTAGGTCAGTGACATCGTAAGCAGAATTATTAAGCACAATTATTTAGGTTTTAATGGTAAATTTTGCCCTGAGCTCCGAAATCATTTCTGACATTTGAATTAGCTTAGCACACAACCACACCTTAAAAAAAAAGTCAAACCCATCGCCTGAAGGACATTAGGTAGGAATGTGATCAGACCCAGCGGTAAACCCTCACTCTGTGGTTCCTCCTCAGGTGTTCTTCGCCTCCGTTCGCTCTGGAGGCTCCAGTCAGGTGTATTTCATGACTCTGGGTCGAAGCAACCTGCTCAGCTGGTAGAAGTCCAACACCCTCGTCCTGCTCCTCTTTCTTCCTCCTCCTCATCATCATCATACTACTCCTTGTCCTCCACCCTCACTAACACTGGATCCCAGAACCCGCTGTCAACCTCTTGTCAGCACTTCGACGACCAAAAACCGCGACGACCACTTTCTTTGGACTGACCGACAAACAGCAGCTTCGCCTTCTTCTCTGAACCTGCGTTGCCTCCAGGATGTGACATCATAAGTATATGTCCAAAATCTGTAGGTAATTATTGTGTGGAAGAAAGAAAAAAAATGTGAATTCAAGAAAGAATCGGGGGAAATATTGTTCTTTCATTTCCCCCGTTTTCTTTCTTGGTGCTCTTCTGTTTGAAGTTGGATAGATGTCTCACCTCGGCATTGTTTCCTGAGCTGATCACAAACCTTCAGCTACTACTACAAGTACTGGTACCACTATATTACTTCTACTTCTACTACCTTCTGCAGGTCTGCCTCTTGGTCAAAGAACTCCTCAGACTGAACATTCTTTCCCTGGGCCTTTTTACTTAGCTCCCTACGACAAGTCGACACGGCTGGAGTCTGTATCAATGCTAACGTGGTGTGTGCCGGTGTGTGTGTGTGTGCGCGGGTGTAATTGTTTTTATGTTTGGTCCAATCACTGCTGACTAACTGGGTCTAGTTGGAGACATTCGATTGAAGGCAGAATGTGTGACGTGGTCAGGGGTTAATGCTTAAGGTTTTGCTGTAAGTCAGTGGTTAAAACAGGATTGAACTGAAGGCTGAAACAAGTGTAGACAATGACAGAGAGAGAGAAAGCGAGAGAGAGAGAGAGAACGTGATGTTGAAGACGATGATGATGGAGTCAGAATTGTATTTTCCTGAAATATAACTAACTATTCCTTGGAAATTAGTGTAACTATGTGAAGTTCAACGTTACTTTTAAGTTCGACTTTTTTTTTTTTTTAAAAAACCACACAACCGTAGTTTACCGTTTGCCTGTGTTTTTGAGAAGACAGTGGCTGTGGTCCAGAATAAAAAGTTATCAAATTTAAAAAAAAAGAAAAAAATAGTGTCTATGTACAATTAAGTTACGCTTCCTGAAAGTGTTTGTTTTACTAATTGGCAAATTAACCTATAGGGGGCAAAACAGTAAGGGTGTTTTTATTAGAGGTTGATGTGAAATAACAGGGGTGGAAAAAAAATGTTAAGAAAATGGATGCAGTCGTTAGTGTGTTTTATGACTGTCGTTTTTTCCCCCCCAAAAAAATCAAATGACAAAATATTAATTGACAGTGTCATGATGAATCTGCGAAGATATGTTGTTAGGTTAGCCCGGCATTTTAAGGTAGTTCCTGCAGGGGGCGTGCCAAAGTGGGTGGCGAGTAATACTACCAATGTTAAAACAATGCATTTAGGTGCATTCACACCAAAGGGAAAACTTTTTTGGAAAGACATACGGACAGTGTCTCCGATTAAGTCGTCGCTCAATCCCATGAGCAAGAAACAACATTTAAAGTTCGCTGCTCACCACTTGTTACAATAACAGTCGAGAATTTGTTGTCAAAGCTTCTGGTG
The DNA here is from genome assembly GCF_000523025.1 of Cynoglossus semilaevis. NCBI lineage: Eukaryota > Metazoa > Chordata > Actinopteri > Pleuronectiformes > Cynoglossidae > Cynoglossus > Cynoglossus semilaevis. Next base: position 1,997,878 of record NC_024322.1, on the reverse strand, counting down.
CTGGAAGTTCATGTTTGCCTGGTTGTTTCAGATTCCAGACTGTGTTGTGCACCTACAAAAAGGAAGGTTTAAGCTTTTCAGTAGCCTTGGCTTAAATCAGGAAGTACAAGTCTGTCCATATTCTAGATGCCAAATTAGACTCACGTCCCTCCTTTTGCTATGCAGACTTGATCTATTACACCGGATTTCAGATTATGTATTCTCAAATTCCAACTTTTCTTTTTCCATTTAAAAAGACATTTGAATTTTTGGAGAAAAAGGACAGATCTAAGGTTTGTGTGTGATCATGTAAGTTCAGTTCTGGCAAGTATTTTCAAGGCCGAAATGCAAGAATGTGTTTGAGGCAGTCTGTGTTTCTGCCCAGGAGGGGATGTTCTTTTTTTCGTTTCTATCAATCATCTCATTTTCACATCATGTCATTTTTTTTTTTTTTAATCTGTATTTTTTTTTATTTTTTATGAATGCACTTGGTGTCGAGAATGTAGAAAGACTATATAACTGTGTGCTGGTCCAAAGGCATGAGATGATGTTTTCTGTTTTGCTTTGTATCTTAGTCACAAGTGGTTAATTCTAGATGTTACGATTTTTACAGCCTCCGCGACAAATCCATGTTAGGTCAAAAGGTCATTTCCAGAATCTGAGGAAATGTTCAAGGAGGACACGAGGACTAGTTAAACTCTCACGGACTTTAGGATTTCAGTGTTACTGTAATAACGTGTCATAAAACAGAAAAGGTGGAGCAGAACGCCTCAGTCCACAGACAGCCTTTCTGTTGTTTTTAATTTTTTATTATTTAAGTTTTCTGTATATGTGAAAAAAAACTATCTAACGTGAACTGGGTCACAACTTTCCTGATTTTTTTTCTTTGTTTTTTTTTTTTGTTTGTTTGTTTTTTTTTTTTTTTTTTTTTTTTGTTTGTTTGTTGTTTTTTTTTTTTTTTGATCAGGCAGTGTTTGGGCACGCCTTCATGTACAGAGAAGCTGTCAGGACCCCAGTGATGTGTTTTTTGAGGTCTGTTCGGTGTTGTGTATTAACACATCAAGGATTTGATGAATAACGAATCAAATATTGTTATTAATGATGTAATAATTTATGATGTTCTAATTATCTGCGGTCCTGTTCACCAACGCCCGTCTCACCAGAAGTCCTCTTTTAAGGTTATGCATCAGTTTCCCGCCTTTAAAACATGGCGTCTCTTCAATGCAAATGGATAAGGTTCATCGTAAACCTGCACCGTGCATACGTAAGTCGTTGTTATTTCAACGGGAAATGCTTCCTGTGTCATTCAGAAGAACTGCCAATAGAGCCGTGTTCAGCTAATGTATGACGTACAAAAAACAAACTTGGACAGTTTTTAGGCCTAGTCAAGAGAATTCACTGTAGTTTTATTACTACTATTCCTGTACTTTCCTGTTCACATTAGACGGAGATGTTTACTGCAGCCGTGGTTTTTTTTAAACTTCACGCGTCTTCATTCGCATCGTCTGATTTTTCGATTTAGTTTTTGTCTTTAAGTCACACTAACACACAGACCAATAATAACGAAGAACACAGGTTTGTTCAGTTCAGGTTTTGACGTGACACGTGCTTCAGCAAACAATTTGAACGTGAGGCCACACACACACATATATATATAAATATATATTTTTTCCCTCTGCTGTTTCTGTCATGCTTCTCTCTAACTTATGTCTTCTCTGTGTATGACAGAAAGTCATGTATTTTCCTTGAGGCATTTTTCTTTAATTAAAGTTGAAAATTCTAATTATAAAAGACATGAGTTTTTTTGTTTGTTTTTAGCTATTTGCTGTTGGAATTTTGTTTGTTTGTTTGTTTACAACAGACTCAATTAACAAAACATAACAAAAGCCCATGTTACCTTTGGGAAAGCTTGACCCTTTTTATTTGTTTGTTTTAACCACACCAGAGGTCAAATGATTTGATGAGAGAATACTTTGTATCCAGCAGAATGTAAGACGATGAAGAATCTAGAAACCTAACTCTTCAGTTAAAGAGGAGGTTTGTGGTTTCTTTGGAGTTGGAATTCATTTCTGGTTTTCCTCCAACAGGAACGTCGGATGTCACCTGCTCTGATGAACATGTGTTCCCTCACGTCCTGCCTTGAGGACATTCGGGAGAGTTTGACATTTCATTATAATGTTAATAACGTTAATCTTATGTGGTATTTACTAATCCTGAGGTACAACTCGGATACTGTCACTTGTCGAGTAATCTGTGCTACTCCTTCATTTTGACAAATGTGGAGAGCTGTTAGCCAGCGTCTCAGTCGAAAATGTCATTATTATTGAAAAGATGAATAATGTGTGAAAATGTCGTTTTTGTTATCTCTCACTGTAAGAAGGAGGAGCCCTTTGTACAAGCTATTGAAACCAAACATATTGTTCTATAGCGGTTAGCACGCCTGCCTCTGAAGCAAAGAGCAATGAATCCTGGGTTTTATTCCCAGAGATATCACATGCTTTGCGCCTAATGGAGGTAGCCTGTTAACAGCATATCTGCTGCTAACACAACGATTTTATGATATAATATTCTGAGAAGCCACCTGCTGTCCATGTCATCAGAGGTGTTCCAGGTTAGAAGATTTAAACACGCCGGAAAGTTATTTCATACTGGTTCCTGCTGTGAATGGAATTTATGTCACCAAGTTGAGTTGTGACAGTTCTAGTGTCACAATGTCATAGAGAGGTGGACCAATAGGTCTGTGTCTGTGGCTGCTCCTGTTCCTGTGCTTCAAAAACCTCCATTGGATCCCATGTTATTCCTGCTCTTTCCTGTGTCGGTGGAGTCGCCGCACATTCCCCTTTCCTGGAGCTGAGTTGGAGAACAGACAAGTACACACCGTATGTGATTGTTTTACCAATGTTATTGGTGCAATTTATTAATGGTTTGCCCCTTTACTGTTCATTGCAGTGCAGTTTTATATGATTGGCAAATACTTCCTATTTGAGTTTGAAAATCCCAGATGTTTTTCAAATTTGAAATCCTGCTTTAGATCAACAGGAGAGAACGCTGCATAGGTTTAAAGTGCGGGTGGTCTGAAAAGCCCCCTATTGATTATTTCTTTGTGTCTGTGTGTTTATGTGTGTGTTTGAACTTAAACAGAGAGATGTCCACCACTGACGCAAGAGGCCGACTGATGTCAGAGGAACGACAGCCGTAAACAGATTTGTTTGTTTTTTTTCTAAAGATTGAACTTAGGGGGATATTTAAGAAGGGAAATGCCTGACAGGAGGATTTGTATAGCAGTACAGTATCTATGAGTATTTGTGTGTGTGTGTGTGTGTGTGTGTGTTTGTAGGAGGAGTCAGAATACACATCATACACGAGTGGTGAGCTGTACAGGACGCTGCGTTACATTGGGAAACCTGTGAAATTTCCACCCAAAGGGTGGGAATGTAGAAAAGACAGTGCAGTGTTCCCACTGAGGCCAACAGGACCTGAGCAAACGTCTCTGCAGCCTACTGCTGACCAGCCCTGACCTGTCCTGACCTGACCAGTACCTGCACACTTCCGTGAGTACATTTCACCTTTGTACATGCAACCTCGTGTTTGTTTTTCATTTTTATTTACATATTAGATAAGATAAGAAAAATGAGGTCAATTTAAAAAATGATCGCTGTGTACAGTTTGTGGTTGTAGTAGTACTGTGTATACACATAACAGCATAATATATGGAATCACGTTACCACTTTACGTATGAAGTAAATATGTTATTGTACACAGACAAATAATTTGACATACCGTTTACATTTACACACAGCACACAGCTATGGACATATACTTGTAGAATATTACATTACATTGCAATGCATTTAGCAGTCAGCTACAGTAAACATACAAAATACAAAAATACATAAATAATAATACATAGTTATAAATAATAAAACAATAGTAAAAGTACAGTTACAGTCAGAGTAATTATATAAGACATAGCTTTAAGATTTTTCTTCAGATTTGTTTATAAATAATATACATATATGTATGTATGTATGTGTACATATAAAAGTGTATATACACATATTGAAATATTAACTAAAATCAAATTTGAAATATGTGTATATTTTCATATTTTTTCTATTGAAACTAAGATGTTATTGTTCATTACCTTAGTCCAAAATAAGTACATGGAAACATACTGTACTAACAATAGTATTGTAAAATAGTATAATAAATAAATTAAAATATATTTACATAAAGTATTAAATGCATACATTTAGAAGTTTCACAGTTGATTTAAAACTGTGTTTCATCATTTGTGTAAATTATAGCTGGTTTAGTAATACTTTATGCAGTACATGGTTTGTCAGACCATGTGGTTTGGATTCACATTCCATATGTTTGCTTGTGATTTGTGTACATGGTACTATATTAAATATGGCCTAAATATTGTAGTACTGTATATAGATAGTTATATACATATTTCATATTTTGAATCAACATTTTTAGTTATCTTATTGATGTAACAGATCATAGTTATATATATTTTTAAATATTCAAATGTTACTTTGTCGTCCTTGTATCACAGTGTCTTTGTTTAGTTTACACTAAATCAGTTCTTTCTTTTTGTTTTTACTGCGCGATTAAATTTAAAGTAACTTTATTTTAAAGTAACGTTTTTTTTCCCAGTATTAATTTAATTATACCACATGCAGAAATCACCGCGTTGTTATGACTCAACCCCGCCCCTGCATATTTATGAATGGAATCGCACTTTGACGAAACTCTGAGAGAGAAATGTCATCAGGGAAAAAGGAATCACTTGCGTGTGTGTGCGCGCACTTGCGCGCGTGTGTCTGTGGTCAGCTGATCATGTGATAACAAGCCCAGAAGCAGAAGTGTAAAAAACAATATATTTTAGGTTTAGGTATTTTAGGTACTTTCTGAGTACTAAAACACCAAATGTTTATCAATGGCATGGATGGTATTGGACATTATATCATTTCATCCTTTTCTTATTGCTGTTATTATAATTATTGAGTCATATTCTGTGGGGAATATGACTCACCTGTGAACCCCACCGGTTGAAGTTAATGACAGGGAGGGGGCGTGACCAGTGACGCAACTGTTTACGGTTTAGTTTAAAAGGCCTGAAAATTCCAGCTGAATGTCAACAAAACACTGGCAGCTTTTAGAGGTGTCAAGACTTAGTGTTGACAGCAGCCGCAGCAGTTGTATTTCAGTGTCTACTGCTCTTGTGTCACACAGGCCAGTGTGTCGTTTGACTCCGAGACCCAGATTGACGTGCTCCTGCAGACTGTCATCATGGTCCTCTGGACTCTCGTGTATGCTGTGCTCATAGCTCATCACGTTACTGGACGACCCTCCTGGCTTCCTCCTCCGCCTGCGCTGCCTATGAGAGGTGAGGTTTTACACACAGAGTGACAGTACTGTAGTAATACTCTGTCTTGTCACAGTAAAACAGCATATCTTGTGTTTTCCCTCCCAGGCGACTGCTACGTTGCAGAGCCAGAGGTGGAGCTGTTCAGGGTGGAGGGTGAAGCCGTCATCCTCTCCTTTCCGTTGTTCAGGAGCACGCTCACGGCGCGGGACATCGCCCCTCCGGCCGCGGTGTACCTCATCACCAAAGACAACGGGACGGAGGGCGCGGCCTACCCGAGCAGCGGGCGTGTGCTACAGCGAAACAGAGAGCTGTGGCTCCTCCCAGCTCAGGCTTCAGACTCCGGAGAATACATCTGCACTTACAGGTAAACAAGTACATCTGGAGTACACTGAAGTACACGTCAAATAAGATGGTAAAACAAAATGTACCCACATGATATCTAGAAATCGCAGCAAATTAGCCAATATTGTTTATTTTATTTCGGTTCATGGGCCACATACAACATAATTAGATGCCAAGTGGGCCGGACCAGTACAATCATAACAATAACTAACAATAAGTCCATGTTTTCATCTTTGTTTTCATGCAAAGAAGTACAAGTATATTGTATATGTATTATTTTTTATCCATATTTAGTGAAATATAACTTTAAAAAATATCCTGAAGATGAAGTTTGGGTCTTTTTATATTTTTATTTATTTTTTATAGTGTATTGTTGAAATTCATCAAGTGGGCCGGATTGAACACCCTAGCGGACCGATTTTGGCCCGCGGGCTGTATGTTTGACACCCCGGTTTCTTATTTAGTGGAAAACCTTAAGATATAATTAATTAAAAAAAAAATAAAAAACCTTTCCTGTGTCTTTTATATTCACAGAAATGAAAGCTACTGCATCCGTGGCAGTATTACTCTGCAGGTGTACGAGTCCAGCTCTGTGGGCGTGGACAAACTGTCATATCCAATTTCAGCCACTGTGGGGGAGACACTGTCATTTAGGTGTCCCTCAGTGAGTCACTTCAACAGCACAGATGAAGTCATACACTGGTATAAGGTTAGAGGATTTTTTTTTACTTCCCTGCATGTGAATACTTCAATCTTAAATGTTTCAAAATATCATGATATTATATAATATTATTACGACTTTAACAGATAATGCTATACAATTGTATGGTAATTATTATAAATTTACAATTTTTTAATTTATAATTTTCATCTGTTTATTTATTTACCACTCTGTGTGGTAGCAAAGCAAACTGCTTATTGTCATGTACAAAATCCAATAGAAAAAAACATGGATTTGATGTCATGTGTTGACTGGTCCACTGCTTCCTCATGTGGTCAAATGTAAATGTAGTGATTAATCCAAACACAGTCATTTTAATTTCAAGGTCTTAAAATAGTTAGAGACCTTTATACTGGGTGACGGAGACAGCAGAGAGTCAACAACTATTTTAGTGCTCTGACAAAAAAAAATGATGATTTTCTCTATGGACACTGGTGTGGGAGAACAGACAACTTAAAAAGTAGCTAAATGTTTGTTTTTCCTTGACTTTTACTTTCATAATGTATGTATAGATGCACACAGGGTGTCGCCAGTGTGACATCCAAATATTACACACCACAGCTGAACCGACAGCCACGTCAGTGTACAGTGTACATCAGTCTGAGTGACACGGGTCATGTACTACTTTTTTTCCCTCCCAGAATTCCACATCTGGAGGTGGCTCATTTGGCAGACACAGAGGAAACCTGATGATTCCTGGGGTGAAGAGATCGGACGCAGGAGTTTACACCTGCCAGCTAACAGTGCTCATCAACGATCGGCTCTACAAAGTCAGCAGGGTCATTCTGCTGCAGGTTGAAGGTAGGAGCTACGCTAGTGTATATTACTGGAGATGTGAAAGTGTTCAATCAGCTCTTGGCTAAAGTGTTGATATTCATGTTGCACGGATTAAAAGAATAATGTTTTAGACAGAACAAACAATCTAATAGAGAATTATAAAATGTTATTAAATATTTTTTAAATTTATTTAAAAATTAATTTAGTTTTTTTTTTTTAATTGTGGCATTGTTCACCTAGGAGGGAATAGGCAAACTAAGGCCTGGGGGCCGAATGTGGCCTGTTCAGCTTTGTAATTATATAATTGGTTTGTATTATGATTATAGTCTGCCTTTTCCCTGCAATATAGATGGCATAGAAAAGGCTAAAAGCATTTTAGCATTTTAGCCATTATACATGTCATTTATCTTAGTGCACACGAACGCTCCATCTATCTGCTCCTGACCCGCCCCGTTCAATTTTAGGACCAATTGTGGCCAAGTGTTTGTCCATGCCCGACCTAGAGCAATAAGTTAGCTTGTTTTGCCCTCTACTGGCCAAATAAAGAAATCACATCATCTAAACTGTAAAAAAAAAGAAGCTAATTTTCTCATCAATTGTAGTGCGGGAGAGTAAACACCATCACGTGATTGTGTAACAGTGTGTCAAAAGTTTTGTTCTTATCACTTACTTTCAGTACTTGTTTTTGAGGATTAGTATCTTTAAATCTCTCTCTGTCAGGTTCAGACCCAGAACTGACAACCATGTCCGACCCCTCTGTGACCTCTGACCCTGAGCTAATCGACACTACACCTAGCAGTGAGTTTTTGTGTAGACAAAAAAAAAACACTCTTAAATGTTGACATTCTAATCAAATGTATTTATTATGCATCAATTGTTGTCGTCTCTGTTGCAGTATTTAAACCCCCTGTTATTATTTCACCACTGAATGGAACCCTTTTTCAAAGTGCCCCCGGTGAGTGATCCTGGTACTTACAAGACATCAACTGTTGATAACATTAATATTGAATGTAATTCATACATCAACATTGTTAGGGTCAGGAGTGGTGCTGTACTGTGATGTGCTCACCGAATGCGAAATGGCCGACTCTACTATGGTCACTTGGCTCATAAAAGGCCAACCAGTGGAGCTGTCGTACCTGGATGAGCGAGCCCTGCAGGGGGGAAGGAGGTAATGCGGATTCTTTTTTTTTTTTTTTAAGTAAACTAATATGTGAAACTGTAATGATACGATTGTCATACATGACACTTTCCAGCGTGACCAAAGTGCCAGGGCTCTGCCAGGTTCAACTGAGGCTTCTTATTGTCAGAGTGACGGGAGAAGACCGGGGAACAGAAGTCAAATGTGTTGCTCAGAACCAAGGTGGCAGACAGGAAGTAGCAGCACAGCTTCAGCTGGAAGGTAAGTTTATTGAAGCATATGTATTATGTCCTAGATTTGATCAAGTGAAGTACATTAAAGTAAAGCAAAACATAGTAATGTAAACCAAAGTAAAGTAAAGCAAACTAAAGTACAGCAAAGTAAAATAGAGCAAGGTAAAGTGAAACATAGTTAAGTACATTAACGTAAAGCAAATTAAAGTATGTACTTTAATTTGCTTAACTGTAATGTACTTAACTATTCTTTAAAGTATTTAAAATATTAATAATATAGTATTTTAAAGTATTTGCTTTAAAAGTAAAGTGCTCTGGTTTACATGACTTTAATTTAATTTGCTTTACTTTAATGTACTTTGCTTTGCTCTACTTTACTTTGCTTTACTTAACTGTGCTTTGGTTTACTTAGCTTTACTTTTCTGTACTTTAATTTAATGTACTTTCATGTACTTTACTATGTTTTACTTTACTTTGCTTTGGTTTACATTACTTTAATTTACTTTGCTTTACTTTAATGTACTTTGCTCTACTATGTTTTACTTTAGTTTGCTTTTCTTTGTGTTGGTTTACATTACTTTACTTTGCTTTGGTTTACTTAGCTTTACTTTGCTTTACTTCACTGTGCTTTGGTTTACTTAGCTTTACTTTTCTGTACTTTAATTTAATGTACTTTCATGTACTTTACTATGTTTTACTTTACTTTGGTTTACTTTACATTGCTTTGGTTTACTTTGCTGTACTTTAGTTTGCTTTACTTTGCTTTACTTCACTGTGCTTTGGTTTACATTACTTTAATTTATTTTAATGTACTTTGCTTTGGTTTACTTAGCTTTACTTTGCTTTACTAACGTAAAGCAAAGTAAAGTAGAAAAAAGCAAAGTACATTAAAATAAATTAAAGTACAGCAAAGTAAAGCAAAGCAATGTAAAGTGAAGTAAACCAAAGCAAAGTAAAGTAAAGTAATGTAAACCAACACAAAGTAAACCAAACTAAAGTAAAACATAGTAGAGCAAAGTACATTAAAGTAATGTAAACCAACACAAAGTAAACCAAACTAAAGTAAAACATAGTAACGCAAAGTACATTAAAGTAATGTAAACCAACACAAAGTAAAGCAAACTAAAGTAAAACATAGTAAAGCAATGTAAAGTAAACCAAAGTAAATGAAATTAAAATCAAATTAAATCAAATTAAAATAAATGAATTAAAATAAATCAAATTAAAGTACGTTAAAGTAAAGCAAAGTAAAATAGAGCAAAGTAAAGTGAAACATAGTTAAGTACATTAAAGTGCTCTGGTTTACATTACTTTAATTTACTTTAATGTATTTTGCTTTGGTTTACTTCACTTTACTTTACTTAACTGTGCTTTGGTTTACATTACTTTACTTTGCTTTACTTTAGTAAAGCAAAGTAAAGTAAAACATAGTAAAGCAAAGTACATTAAAGTAATGTAAACCAAAGCAAAGTAAAGCAAAGTAAATTAAAGTAATGTAAACCAAAGTAAAGCAAAGTAAAGTAAAATAATTTAAAGTACAGCAAAGTAAACCAAAGCAATGTTAAAGTAAAGCAAAGCAAAGTACATTAAAGTAAAGCAAAATTAAAGTGCTCTGGTTTACATTACTTTAATTTATTTTAATGTACTTTGCTTTGGTTTACTTAGCTTTACTTTGCTTTGCTTTACTAAAGTAAAGCAAAGTACATTAAAGTAATGTAAACCAAAGTAAAGCAAACTAAAGTACAGCAAAATAAAGTAAAACATAGTAAAGTAAAGTAAACCAAAGCAAAGTACATTAAAGTAAAGCAAAATTAAAGTGCTCTGGTTTACATTACTTTAATTTATTTTAATGTACTTTGCTTTGGTTTACTTAACTTTACATTGCTTTACTTTAATGTACTTTACTATGTTTTACTTTACTTTGCTTTACTTTAGTAAAGCAAAGCAAAGTAAAGCTAAGTAAACCAAAGCAAAGTAAAGCAAACTAAAGTACAGCAAAGTAAAGTAAAACATAGTAAAGTACATTAAAGTAAAGCAATGTAAAGTTAAGTAAACCAAAGCAAAGTACATTAAAGTAAAGCAAATTAAAGTACATTAAAATAAATTAAAGTAATGTAAACCAGAGCACTTTAATTTGCTTTACTTTAATGTACTTTGCTTTGGTTTACTTTACTTTACTATGTTTTACTTTATTTTGCTGTACTTTAGTTTGCTTTACTTTGCTTTGGTTTACTTAGCTTTACTTTGCTTTGCTTTACTAAAGTAAAGCAAAGTACATTAAAGTAATGTAAACCAAAGCAAAGTAAAGCAAAGTAAATTAAAGTAATGTAAACCAAAGTAAAGCAAACTAAAGTACAGCAAAGTAAAGTAAAACATAGTAAAGCAAAGCAATGTAAAGTAAAGCAAAGTACATTAAAGTAATGTAAACCAAAGTAAAGCAAACTAAAGTACAGCAAAATAAAGTAAAACATAGTAAAGTAAAGTAAACCAAAGCAAAGTACATTAAAGTAAAGCAAATTAAAGTACTAGTAATGTAAACCAGAGCACTTTAATTTGCTTTACTTTAATGTACTTAACTATGTTTCACTTTACTTTGCTCTGGTTTACTTTGCTGTACTTTAGTTTGCTTTACTTTGCTTTGGTTTACATTACTTTATTGTACTTTGCTTTACTAAAGCAAAGCAATGTAAAGTACATTAAAGTAATGTAAACAAAAGTAAAGCAAACTAAAGTACAGCAAAGTAAAGTGAAACATAGTAAAGTACATTAAAGTAAAGCAAAATCAAGTAATGTAAACCAAAGCAAAGTAAAGCAAACTAAAGTACAGCAAAGTAAAGTAAAACATAGTAAAGTACATTAAAGTAAAGCAAATTAAAGTACATTAAAATAAATTAAAGTAATGTAAACCAGAGCACTTTAATTTGCTTTACTTTAATGTACTTAACTATGTTCTAGTTTACTTTGCTCTATTTTACTTTGCTGTACTTTAGTTTGCTTTACTTTTGTTTACATTACTTTAATGTACTTTACATTGCTTTGCTTTAGTAAAGCAAAGTACAATAAAGTAATGTAAACCAAAGCAAAGTAAAACATAGTAAAGAGGAGCAAAGCACAGTTAAGTAAAGCAAACTAAAGTACAGCAAAGTAAAGTGAAACATAGTAAAGTACATTAAAGTAAAGCAATGTAAAGTGAAGTAAAGCAAACTAAAGTACGTTAATGTACAGCAAAGTAAACCAAAGTAAAGTACAGCAAAGTAAAATAGAGCAAAGTAAACTAGAACATAGTTAAGTACATTAAAGTAAAGCAAATTAAAGTGCTCTGGTTTACATAACTAGTACTTTACTTTGCTTTACTTTAATGAACTTTGCATCGGTTTACTTCACTTTACATTGCTTTGCTTTACTTAACTGTGGTTTCCTCCTCTTTACTTTACTATGTTTTACTTTACTTTAGTAAATTAAAGTTATGTAAACCAAAGCAAAGTACATTAAAGTAAAGCAAAGTCAAGTGCATTAAAGTAGAGGAGAGCAAAGCACAGTAAAGTAAACTAAGTAAACCAAAGCAAAGTAAAACATAGTAAAAGTAAAGCAAAGCAAAGTACATTAAGTAAAGCAAATACAATTAAAGTAATGTAAACCAAAGCAAAGTAAACTTAAGCAAACTGAAGTACAGCAAAGCAAAGTAAAACATAGTACAGTAAACCAAAGTAATGTGCATTAAAGCAAAGTACATGAAAGTAAAGCATAATAAAATACATTAAAATAAATTAAAGTAATGTAAACCAGAGCAAAGTATCCATCCATTTTCATCCGCTTATCCGATACTGGGTCACGGGGGCACCGTACCAACCGCCCTAACCGGGATTCGAACTTGCCCAGGAGGTGAACTCTGGGGTTCCACACCAATGACAGAGACATTGCCTCTGGGCCAAAGCGCCAGTAAAGTAAAGTAAAGCAAACTAAAATAGAGCAAAGTAAAGTACATTAAACCAAAGCAAAGTACATTAAAGTAAACCAAAGCAAAGTAAAGCAAACTAAAGTACAGCAAAGTAAAGTAAGCCAAAGCAAAGTAAAACATAGTAAACTGAAGCAAAGCAATGTAAAGGAAAGTAAAGCAAAGCAAAGTACATTAAAGTTAAGCAAATTAAATTAAAGTAATGTAAACCAAAGCAAAGTAAACTAAAGCAAACTTAAGTACAGCAAAGTAGGGCAAAGCAAGTAAAACATAGTAAAGTGAAGCAAAGCATTGTAAATTAAAGAAATGTAAAGCAAAGTAGAGTTAAACATAGTAAAGTAAAGCAAACAAAAGTAGAGCAAAGTAAAGTAAAACATAGTAAAGTAAAAACCTTATAATGTTTGTGCCTACCCAGTTATTAATGCCCAAATAGGAGCATTAATTAACAAAACAGCTTCATTAAAACACATTTGTTGTTCGGTTAAAATATCACAGTGAATAGTTAGAAATTGAAAGTTAGCCCCAATGTAGCTACAGCGTGACATAGCAGATATATAGAAGCTCTAAACAACTGTTTAAAGTTAGCTGAGAGGCAAAATGTAGATAACTTAGAAATGTAGCACAGACGCTAAATCTAACCTAAGTAGAAAACTAGCCAAAGCTAGAGTAAAATAGCTTAAATGTCTGTGCAGGTTCTTAGTCATCCAGGTCATTTAACCCAAAAATAGTTACATCGAGGGCAACTGGACGAAGTAGGTTTGTTGAAGACGTTTCACCTCTCATCCAAGGGGCTTCTTCAGTTCTGTGAAATTGTGGTTTTTAGCCTCAAAGGGGGCTGCAAACCTGTAACGAGGGCTGTTGCAGAAAGGGGGGATGGAGGTGTGGTGGACCACACCCTATTATAAGGAGGGTGGAATGTAAAGGTCCTGTCTGAATGTAGAAAACCGTCAGATCTTTGTTTTAATATATCTACTATCAAGACTGATTTCTCTGTTGGACAAGCACCAGTCGTTGACTTTCGTTTTTTTCCTCTCCTCCGCTCCTTGCAGACTCCTCCTCCACGTGGGTGGTTGTAGCTGCCGTTGCTGTTTCCTGTTTCGTTGTGGTGGCCTCCATCGTCCTCTATGTTCTCCTCAAACCTAAGAGGAACAACAGAAAGGATTACATCCTAGCTCGACAGAGCAGTACCTTCTAACCCTCCTTGTGAACAAACAGCTTCCCTTCCCTGCTTGGTGACATCACCACAGCGTCGGGTTGACCATAATGGACACTGGTAACCTTTCAGTTGACCTCAGCCCCCTGGATGTTTACATCAAGTTCCAGGGATCGTTTTCATTTGCATTCACCTTTTCTTTTTTTTAGATGTTATTAACTGTACTTTGTGAGCAATGTTTACATCCACCTGGGCGAACTCCAATGCCTAAGCAAGCACGCCCTCTGCTGGCCTATCTGTGCTTAGACCCAGCATAAGACAGTAGATTTCCATCTGATGATTAAAAGAGTGATCCTAATAAATCTACACTAATTAAGACATGATTATATATAGTTATATTTAAATCTGCCTGAATTTCCTCAGAATAACTGATAACTGAACCAGGAGAGCAGCTGCTCCACTGATTCTACAGCTAATATTCAACATTTTAATACATTCAAAAGTAGCTAATTTCAGCATTTTTTGTAGAATTTTGAGGGCCGACTGGTGGGAAATAAGTTCAATCATCACCGGTCTTTCAAAGACCCTGCAAAGTAATGAGCAATAGAAAATCGAACTGTTTCACTGTGGTTCTTGACACAGAGAGCCACCAGGGGGTACACTCGCTTATGCAGCTGTGACTACGTGTCAATACCTCCCACAGCAACTTCAAAGTATTCTTAAATATGCTTCCAAAATGTAAACATAGTGTACGAGTGAGACTAAGTTTTAAAAAATATAGACGTCACCTGAAAGGCACCTCCAGCAGCTCCCGCTGTTCACACGTTTACATTTCTTCATCCTCAGCTCTCTGACACAACAGGGGTTTTTGTCACATCAGTTGTGACATTGACAGGCCTCCATCGCAGATGTTGTTTTTGTCACGCAGGTATCTGGTCTGTTGTGACATAAAGAAACGGTAGAAAGGTCTTACAAGAACGTTAAAAGGTCCTTAAACATGTTGTGCAAACATCAATTTGGCCAGATTTAACCCAAGTCGATGCAATGATCAGATTCTAAGATATTAGCGTCATTGTGGAACAGTACTACAGTAAATCTATCATCACAAAAACAGTTTAAATTTCACACAACACAGGAGCTGCTGCTGCTGTTGCCACATCTGTGGAGTTTGTGATTTCTTAAGAAGACATTTGAACACAAGTGGAAAGAATATGGTATTTCAATTCAACATCTGGGTTTTATTATATGCACATGTTTTTTAAAGGTCTGTCATATTTTTCACCAAAACATGCTGCCAAGTAAATACTTTGTGCTAAAAACTTCACAAACTATTATATCTGAACTTTTCAAAATATCACAAAATAGAAGCAAGACTGTAGTCTTACTATCACGTATGTCACGACCCTAGTCTTAGGACATGTGTCGTGTGATAGTGTTTTGTGTGGGACCTGAAGTGTTTTTGCAGACTCCCCTGTCTGCAATCAATGTGTGTGGGTGTGTGAGTTTATGTCACGCAGGGCCACATAACAGGGAAACTGGGAGTAGATGTGCTCTGTGTGTTTTACTACATGTACGTAGTAGCTGAATGGAGAAGTGAGAACCTTTATTTTCGTTAGTGGAGGAAAGCTCAGGGTCCTTTTAGTTTTTGTTTGTTGTGTTGGCCATCTTTCTCAATTCTGAGCAAAATAAAATGCTACTGTAAAAACTATAAAATCTTGGACTTGGCCACCTTCTTTAGGATGAGAAGAGAGGGGTGGGGAGGCTAAAAATCATGTTACATAATAGTTAACCTAAATTGGGGATGTAAAAGGAAAAGTAAAAATGAAAAATCAGCCAAAACATGCCTTA
>NC_024322.1:1957431-1982249 GCF_000523025.1 Cynoglossus semilaevis | reverse complement strand
TTTATGGATTTTTATGGATTTTTTCACCGACGTGAATCCATTTAAACTTGTATTGCTTGTATTTAAAGGCATTTATGGGAGTTTTTTTTTTTGCATTTTTCTGCATTTTTCATTATAGTAAGACTATAGCCTTGCTTGTTTTTTGTGATACATGGACATGAACAGGTAAAAAAAAGGTAAAAATCACAATTTTGAATGCACAGTCAGAGGTGGAAAGAGTACTAAAATATTCTACTTACTAAAAGTACTATTACTCAGATGAAGGTTTAATTTAATATCACCTCGCAGTTAAAGCCTTGGGGAAGACATAACAACACTGACCTTGTTATCTGGAAAAAGAATGAAAGCCACAGCAATCAGTTTGAACATAACGCTGTGGCTGATTCATGTAAACTTTAAATGTCATAATTACCTTGCCTTAATTCAACCCAGGTCACCACAGTCAGATGTATCCCTTAGGCTAACGGCCATTTTCCCTTTACTTTTCCATTATTATCAAACATATGTCTTATTCTAGGACCTATAACTGTACTTTTACTATTTATTATTACTATTTATTAGTCTTTTTGTATTTTGCAATCATCAATCAAGTCCATAAGCAAAAACCTAAGTTGAAAAAGGTGTCCTCTTGTTGATTTAATGACTCAAATTGTAAGTTGCTTTGGGTAAGTGTCTGCTAAATGTATTGTAATACATTTAATTAGTAATATTTTATTTACTTCAAAACATCTGTTAGTGTCCATTAAATGTTCTAAACATCTGTCTTAATCTGTTAAAATAACAGCATGCCTTCACACAAACCTGGATGCATTGAAGTAATGAGAAAACTGTCATAAAATACAAATAAACGTAAATAAAATTAATTTCTTTATTAAAAATTCATGTTTTAATACTACAATTACTTCCATGGTGTACTAATGATTTCATGAAAATGAACCAAAAAAAAGGAAAACTTGTGTTACTGTTACAAAAAAGTCCAATAAATGAAAGCACCTATAAATACCTCAAAATGCAAGTTTATGCCCCAAGACGTACTCCAAGTGAATAATTTGTGCTAAGAACCTATTCCAACCTATTTTTTACTTACAGTAAAACACTAAGTAGTAAAAGGTAAGCTATAAGTTATTGTTAGCACTTATTTTATACACAGGTAGAGATGGACAGATCACATACTCACAACCACATGTGCTCACAGGATTCAACAAAGCTCCCACCATCAGGAGTGGAACAACTTCATTTTCAAATTCTTCTTTTGGCCTGAAACACAAGATGAAATAAAGAAAACATTCCAACATATGCTCTCAGATGATACCATCTCTGATCTCATCTCATCTCTGTAATTTACTGCATAGTGTTTGTCCTTCCCAGTCCCAATGACAATTGTAAAGATGTTTACAATTTCACAACACTCTGTAACTTGAAATGTTTCTTGTCTTACTAGAGCAGCTCAAAAACGGCCAGGACGATGTCGTTCACGTAACAGAAACCAGATGATTCGAACTTCTTGGCTTGGTGGAGTCCACCGCCCCAGGTGATGGCGATATGGGTCTGCTGCTAGACCTGAAGGGATTAACTTAATCATACTCATCGTTACAATGCCCTACAGTGTGCAAGAACTGCTTTGAAGCAAACACTCCCCGCAGAACAAGCCATTTCTTCACTAACACACAAGTCTTAAGTCGCAAGACCCAAAATGTTTCGACCACTCAAACCAAACGGTCTTGCACATATTTAGTGGTCAAATAACAAAGCGCTATCTCATACAATTTAATAACACGCTGACTGAAGCGACACGTGCGGCTCAAACAGACTACTGTTTAGCACCGGCTGTTTAGAACCGGTTGCCACACTCCGCGATTCGGCAGCGTGCGGACCGTTTAAAACAAACCGTCCACACGCTCTGTTGAATGCTAGTCCTTCGCGTGACGCGTTAGTCGCCAAAGTTAAGAGAACCAGAGATGGAAATACTGTACGTAACGTTGTAAACCTTTTGCCTTGACCCAGTGTCATTTTGCAGCCATCACAGTGGTTAGGGAGACAGGTAGGAAGGTGCTACGTATGTCCTCTGGGCAGAGAAAGGAGGACAAAGAGACCTGGTGGTGGAATGATAAGATCCAGGGAAGTGTGCAGAGAAAGAGATTAGAGTGCAGGCATGGTGGAACAGCTGGAGAAAAGTGTCAGGAGTGATCTGTGATAGAAGAGTGTCACCTAAGGTGAAGGGAAAGGTTTTCAGGACGGTGGTGAGACCAGCCATGATGTATGGTTTAGAGACAGTAGCAATAGGCAGAAGACATGAGGCGGAGCTGGAGGTGGCAGAGTTAAAGATGCTAAGATTCTCTTTAGGAGTGACAAGAATGGACAAGATCAGGAATGAGGTCATTAGAGGAACAACACAGACAGGAAGGTTTGGAGGAAAATCTAGAGAAGCCAGATTGAAATGGCTTGGACATGTGCAGAGGAGGGACAGTAGATACATTGGTAGAAGAATGTTCTGGAGATGGAGCTACCAGGTAGGAGACAAAGAGGAAGGCCAAAGAGGAGATATATGGATGCAGTGAGAGAGAGAGTTGGAGTCAGAGAAGAAGATGCAGAGAACAGGCCAATATGGAAATCAATGATTCGCAGTGGCATCCCCTGAAAAAAGCCAAAAGAAAAAGAAGATATAATATATAACATAAATTGCGTTATTTTACTTCCGCAATATTACTTAGTAAAGCATACAACTTTGTATCTTGTGTTATTCCTTCTATTTCTTTACACGTACATCACAACGCTCTCCATTGCCGCTTCCAGACGCCATTTCCGGCGCAGTGTAGAGGCGTCACACAAGGCCCTCCTGGCGATTCAGTCGTGTGATTGGCTGCAAACAAACGAGACATCTGATTGGCTGCTGACGGGCCCCATGTTGAAAAAATGCATGTGTATCTGGTCGCCGCTAGATGAGTCTCAAAAATCCACAAACAAATGCAGGGCGATTCACAAAGAACGTTATAAATGCTCGTTAGACCATCCACAAATGTATTACAAATAAAACTATATTTGTTATAAAACTAACAAATATCTTCCTGTACATACATTTGTGAATTTTCAAAATACATTTGTGAATCCTTGTTTGTGTATTCATTCTTTTTTAGACAGTTCTAGCTCCATACAATAGAGACACGTCTTCTGTTGTCAAAAAAGGGTGTGGATCCGTGACGATACAAAAATAGCAGCCTTGTAAATACAGTCCATCGGTTTAAATCGTCTACGATTGACAACAACTTCTAACCAATAAACATCATTTTAAAAAGCGTTTGGACCATTTTAGCCAATTGAATTTAAGTAAATTCTTAGAGGGCGGGACTAGAAACCTGTGTGAAGTGGTACCGTTTGCGATCACTGGGCAACAGATGGCGGCTGTAGCGATATCCATGATGTTTGATGGGCTGTAGGCAGCAATGGAGAAGTTCTGGCGGTTGACACATTTGGTTGCAAAATGACGATTCAGTAGAAAACTTAGCTTTTTTGGACACACTGGGAATCTTTTATCCCACGCCCCGACTTTTTGCTCCACCCCTCCCGATTCTTCTTCGCAGGCCGTAAGAAGCCTCGGGCTTGATTTGGAGATACACCGGGCCGAGAGAGAGAAGAGCTCTGGGAAATTGTTTTGAGAAGTATCCTAAAATGTCTTTGCCATAATACCGCATTGCAAAGTTGTTGGGATTTTAACATTTAGACATTCGGTATATTTCGGGATCGCAAATGTTGAGGTTTTGAGAAAAATAATTAAGTTTACTAGGTAGCTTTAATGCTAGTAAGCTACATAGCAGCCAAACTCTTGCATGTTGAATGAATGAACGAACCAGTGAATTGGAGAGCAGTTGGACTTTACTAGCAGATCCTTGTTCGGTTTTTGTGAATAAAATCCAATAGATATTGCCATAGGCTGCAACCGTTTTCATCAGCAGGGCACAGTCATTAGTATAGACCCACAAATGGACCGGAATGCATTTCCTGGGAGTTGGGCAGCGGCGGTTTAGCATACAAAGATACCGTTTGTGACTGTAGTCTGGTTATGTTTTTGACGCTGTTTAGTTAGCCCACATATATTTGCACTACTCGAACTCGGGGGCAACACTGAGGAGCCTACACCCGTTTTGGAATGGGGAACACGGTGTCATGCTGCGTCTCTCCAGAGTCCAGCCCCAAACTACCCTCGAGACAGCCGGCAGAGCGTCTGGAGGAAGTCCAGACCAGCACCGAAGTGAGCGATGATAACACCGTACCCTACCTGCAGCATATCAGCGACAGAGAGGTGCCTGATGGTGAGTGATGCGTACAGCAGTTACACCTCAAGTGTGTTCATTTCGTTTGTCTACTGGGAGGCGGGTGGCATCTTAAGCCAGTCACTGACAGAAAGGGGAACTTCTCGTTACTCCCTTGCAAATGAAAACAAACCATCCCTGATGTGCAAACATTTTCCCTCAAACAAACCCAGTGGCTGTTATCGCTCACTGGATTTCAGTCTTTTGTTGGGATATTAAACATGCCAGCTCTTTGATACTTTTTGTAAACACAGAGCTCTCCTTGACTGTCCTGCAGGATGAGCTACAGTTTGAACATAATCTACAAGCTTAATGTGGAAATACAGTAAAACTATATTTTGCAATTTCTAATCTGGTGACCTTAGACATCAACACATTGCCAGTCACAATGTGTGAAATATGAGAAGTTCTGCAAAGTGACAATATATCCTAATGTTTTCCCACAGACTGACATTCATTCAGGGTGAATAAATTGTCATCCAAGTGCTTCCAATCTTTTTTGTAAACGCTCCGAATCATTTTCCACCTCAGACTGATGTTACTTGACCTTTATGGTCTGGCTTAACTGCAAGTCTTTTAAATACTGGTTTTAGTATAGTTCAGTATCCTTGAGACTTGAGGTATTAAGGGTGTGAAATATTTTGTATAATCAACTGGAAGGCAGACAGGAGAGGTTCGTTCTGTTGTAAAGCAATCGTGCTGATTTTTCCTGACCAGACAGACCTATTTAATTGAACCTGCAGGCAAAGCTGAGTGACATTTAATAAGGTGCTACATACAAAGACGTACAATAATCCAATCAGGTGTATCAAATGCCTGCAGAGGAAGATCTGCCTTGACCTAACAACTTTGTATATGCTGTCTTTTAAAATGCAGTGGGCAGAACCCAGAGAAACCATCTTTAGCCACTGCCAAGTTGCCACACTTGTTTACTTCCATCCTCCTGCCAGCAGTGCACCGATTATGATGACATTCTTGGCACTGCTGGAGCTCAGCACTGCATCATATTGATCACTCTGGGTTCATGTTACCAAGTCATACATTAACAATGAAAACAAACCACTCATCTTTGTGGCGCCACTTGGCAATTAGCTAGTAAGAACCATATTTATCAGCTGCATTTGATGGTTTGTCGTATCACAGGAACAGGAAGAAGTAACGAAAATAAGTAAAAACTACATTTCACAATAGGTTTCATTGACACCATTTGGATAATGTCATTCTAATAGCTGAACATATTACTTTGTCCATGCTGAGCTAATGCTGTTATTTGGTCAGGCGAGCTGCTCAGATGTAGGCCTGAGGTCAGTTTTATTTTCTCAGTGCCCATGGTGCCAATTCTGTTTGACTCCCGGGTATGCTGTGTTCATTCCATTCATGTTGGTGTGGACTGTACAGTGAATGAGTGCAGTGTGATGAGAGCAGCTGCTGACTGGGTGAGGTCAGAATCAGTCTTGCGCTCCTTTCTGCATTCCTCCTGTCTCGTCTTGCTGTCCTCATGTCACAGATGCTGCAATCACCTAATCCCTGTGGCGTTTCTGTAATTTGTTCTCAGCACAGATTTGGTAAAGGAACAATTCAGTTTAAATTGGGCTTTGGTATAATCCCTGAAGTAAAAATACAGCTCTCTTTTTTTTCTCCTAGTGTTTTACCAGAACATAATGTTTTTCACACATCTTTTACTGATTCTGTTTGTTTTATCCTGTATGAAAAGGGATTTCCATCAAAACTTTTATAAACATGTATACAGTTTGTCTTAATATTTGGAAACATTATTTAATGTGCATGACGCAGCTAAAATATATCTTAAAACCACATTTCTTTAAAGTTCCTTCAGTTCTAAAAGTCAGCTGTGTTTCATTTTGACTGCATTCATTTTGGGGGATTTTCTTTTTAAGTTTTAGACAAGTCTACTGAGGTTTTCTCTTTGGCTGCCTGACATATATGATGGTCTTTAGTTTTGATCCCTACTCTAAAGATTTGTGTGGGCCAGCCAAATATAATCAACAACCCACTGAACTTTGTTTCAGATTTCTGACACTAAATCAATCTTTTTCTTTTTGTGCTAAAAATGTTGTTTTACAGAAAAAATGAAAATAAAATAATCTTAACCTTATTGACATCATTTGCAAACGTTGCACTAATTCTCCAACTTGGAAAAAAAATTGGAATTAAACATTTTCCTCTTTACCTTTAAATAATGTGCTGTAACTTTTTTTCTTTGGTTGTTGTCACTAACAAGAGTGAAGTTGCTTCCTTACCATGTCAACCACTTTCTCATTAATACATGGTATCCTTGCATGTTTAATTTGTTTAAACACACACTGTTTCTTCAGAGCTGGCGTTGGAGTCAAACCCTTCAGACCACGCCCGGGCCAGCACCATCTTCCTTAGCAAGTCTCAGACAGACGGTGAGCAACACTAATGTGACACATGTTCATCAGTGATTCACCATTTCTGTGTTGACTTCCTGAAAATCTCTAGAACAAACATAGAACACAAACAAACCACATAAATAAATACAAGAGATGATGATTATGGATAATTTCATCTTTTGAATACTTTGCATTTGGCTTAAATCTACTCATACACTTTAAATAACAGGATCAGCATCTTATTATCATATGTAATTATTAAAGAGCTAGGTCAGGTTTTTGTAGTGCATAAAAAATCCACTAGAGCATCAAGCGCCAACAAAAGATGTATGTTAGTTCAATGTAATTAGTTTTCTCTTTTTGGCTACACATTTTATTTAATTTTAATAAAACTTTTTTACAGAACGAGACAAGAGGAAAAGCAACCACATAAATCATATCAGTCATGTAAGTGTCACCTTGTTAATAATTAAAGCGAAAAGTAAATTGAAGCTTTGGATTGGTGTATTGATTTCTGAATGTTTCATGTTGCTTTTTAATTGTTTTAGTACTTTGTTTTGCATATTGTTATTATTTAATTTAAATAAATTGGGCATTTATTTTATTATGAATAGCCAAACTGGGTTATATTTGTAGAAGTGCAGCGATCGTGTCTCCAGTGTTTATTTATGTGTGTTGTGTTTGTCAACCCTGAAGGTGTCACCTGGACCTCTGTCAAAGAAATACAGCTCCTGCTCCACAATTTTTATAGACGACAGCACCGTTAGTCAGCCAAACCTCAAAAGCACAATCAAATGGTGGGAGAAATTCACACACACACACACAGACACGTGTCCACTTGTGTGCAAAATGCTGCAGACAAAAATACACTAATTTCACATGTCTAAATCCTGTTACATCACAGCCTGCTAACGCTGCTGTAATACTTATCAGATTCACACAGAAGCTGATGCTTTCATGTGAGAAAAAGCCATTTGAGTGGCAATGACATCTCATCACCATTATCCTTTTGTGTTTGTTTTTAAACCTGTTGATGAATGAAGATGTTCAGTTTGACTGTAATCCCACATGAAAAAATTACTCTGTCTGAGATGTTTTCCATGAAGCTGTTTAACATTTACCTCCTTTTAATCTCCTACAGTGTCACATTAGCAATATACTACCACATTAAAAACAGGTACGTTTTATTTGGAATTTAACCCTTGTCATGTAATGTGACAATTGAATTTAAGGTATAACCACTGTGCTGACATTTTCATTCCAGGGACTCGGACAGATCGCTGGACATTTTTAATGAGAAGTTGCACCCCTTATCAGTGAGTATGTTAACGATGAACATGAGTTAAAATACAGAGCTGCTTCATTGTACAACAATGTATTAGCCCCAAACTGACGAGGGGAAAAATCTAACTATGAGAATAAAGACTGCTACAGTTACACTGTTGTACTATTATCAGTCTTATCCCAACAGAAACTTGCATTTTATTTAAGACAACTACATAGTGCACTTAGTAAAAGTGATAAAAATGTTTGTAGCCCTGTGCTCATTTTGTTTATGAAAGAGTCAGGATTTCTCTCCATTCAAATTGATAATGTTGATTTTTTTTCTGCACCCATTTCACACAACTGCAGCCACAGTAGCACATAACAAATGGATAGAGAGGTGAATAAAGGTCAATTTAAAAACAGCGTCTTCTTGTCTAACACAGAGAGAACCCGTTCCAGACGACTTTTCTCGCATCGACCCAGAACACAAATTGATCTACCGCTTTGTCCGAACGCTCTTCAGCGCTGCTCAGCTGACTGCAGAATGTGCCATAGTCACTCTGGTAAGCTGTTGTTATTCACAGCCATAATATTTTAAACTATTGTAAATTTAAAAAATATATATATTAAAAGGCTGAAGTTATCCTTGAGCTTTGTGTCAGTTGTTTGTTCTGTGTTTGTTGGGTAATATTTAGGTTTGACTTGACAAGAGTGACCCAATGCTCTGGCTTATGTGTCTTATAATTCTTGATCCTCCGCTAGAGGGCAGCAAAGTCACGTCTTAGAATCATCGTGAGAAGAAAAATATCCCTGTGTGACACTGCTCTGTGGTTGTTATGACAAATAAATGTCACAAACAAAGTTGTCAGTGTCTAAAATATTCAAAACATATAAATGAAATATCTCAATAGTTCTTATATCTTAACAATATACCAATTCTACATTTTAGTCAGAAATTAGATGCAAGAATTATCTCTACATTCCATGCAAAAACATAATTTTCTAGATACAAAATTAATACATACGTCATGCATAATTTTTTGCATTTCTAATTAAACTTTTGTGTCAATTTCTAGTTGAATGTTTTACACTCTTTTAACATTTTTCTTTTCCCAAAGGTGTAC
Source organism: Cynoglossus semilaevis (assembly GCF_000523025.1). Lineage (NCBI taxonomy): Eukaryota > Metazoa > Chordata > Actinopteri > Pleuronectiformes > Cynoglossidae > Cynoglossus > Cynoglossus semilaevis. The sequence continues at coordinate 1,973,177 of NC_024322.1, read as the reverse complement.
TTAGAACGCTTACTGACCTATGCTGAGCTGGACATCTGCCCGGCCAACTGGAAGCGCATCGTCCTAGGAGCCATCCTGTTGGCCTCCAAAGTCTGGGACGACCAGGCCGTGTGGAATGTGGACTACTGCCAGATCCTTAAAGACATCACTGTGGAGGACATGTGAGTTTTCTGTTCAAATAAAAAAAAGACTTGATATCCATTTAAATGTATTTGTTTATCTCATTTTCTTTGTCCTCTGCATTTAACACATCTGTGAAACCTGAGCAGTTCCCTGTGTTTTACTGAAATTAGCAGAGTATTCACAGCTTCTTCAGACATCAATTTAATATTTTTAAGAGTAACCAAACAGCAATGGCAATGCTAATGCTGTTTTGCCACAAATCTTTATACTTTTAAGCTTTAGTTGCTCCAACTAAATCTCTTGAGGAACTTTGTTTTTGCCACATTTGGAAAAGAACTAAAACAAAAGTCGACTCATGAGAGTTTCTGGTTTTGTTTTCTTTAAATTTGTGACATTTAAAAGTTCTAAAGTTCAGATGTTTTCCGATATAACTTCAACTTTGTATATGCTTTTTGACAACTGCGCTGCATTATTTGTGATTTGAACGTATAACCTTCGAATAACTGCCAGAGCCTCAAACCTACGTGTGGAAAACAGAGGCTGCTGTCTACGCCTAGTCCAGATCACATTTACTAAAGTAGTTTTTTGTGCAGTGCATTATTTCCAGTGTCACACAGTGCTGGCCACTAATAGGAAGAACATATAAACATGGTTGCACTTGAAGCAGAATAAAGTGCTGGAGCAGATGGGAGTTGTACAATATTATCTGTCACTCTGTCAATAATCTTGTGAAGAGGCCAGAGGCTACACATGGAGCAGCCAGGCTTTATTTCCTACAATTGCTTGTATATGAAAGAGGTTGAGAGTGTCTCCTGGTGCAGAGGTGCATGTACTATGTGCATATGTGTTCTCAGTCCAAGAGCCCACATCTCCCTCCGACCCTCCTTACTCTCATATACTGTAGTACGTCTGACCTACACACTCTATGCTCTGATTTCACCGCTGCCATTGTGGTGTCTTTGAGTCTGCTGGAGTCTGGCTGTAGACAGGAAGAGTAGAGAGAGGAACAGAGAATTGGAGGGGAGGGTCTCAAGTGCTCTCACTCCTTGTACATAATGGCCCGGGCTCTCGCCCACTCCATTAGTTGCCCTGGGAGACCAGACATCACACACACTCCTGCTCACTCGCACCACCTTTGCTGACCAACAAAGCATCCCGGATGCGGTCTCCTTGACGACGAACCTGCCTCAGTGTGCAGTGATGGTGAGGAGAAGAATGTTGAAGCTTGTAGATTGGAGAAGGACCAGTAATAACTCCAGCTGATTGGTCTGAGATACCTGTTGGGTTAACATGAAGTTGACTTTGAGTAGACAGTTGGCTTTGACAAATTTCTGTAACTTCACCACAACACTTGGAATTTTACATTTTACAGAAGAAAGACCCTATAGATTTCTACATACATAACAATATTTAACCTAAGACCTAACCAGCCACAGACTGAAGGTCAGAGTTTCGCCCCTTTTGTCTTAAATGTGCAGAGGCGTATCAGTAACCTTTAAGGGAAGGATATAGTATTATAATTATTATATTTTTTTCATATTTTTCTGAGCTTCTAATGGAGGACTTTACATCATCCATGGATGTGTCAGCAGCCAGTGATGCCTTCATGTACCAAAACTAAGCTTAGTTAAAACGTCAGGCACACTACTCCAGCGGTGCCCCCTGATGGAGGTCAAGGTCATTCTTCGTCAAGTCAAGAAAACTCCCACATTTTCCCATGTCCTTAAATCTAACACTTAGCATCTCCAGGAAACAAGGGTTGTCTGCTTATGGTCTGTTTTTCCTCTCATGCTCGAACTAAATTATTATAAGCTGTTGAACTTTTGAATGCAGTCCACCTCACTTGTTTCTGTAACTGTTTATGTGGACCATCATGCATCTGTTCACTCTCATCTTTAATTTGGAGCGCTGCTGTCGCTGCAGTCGAATTTCCCACTCGATGTTTAGCACAGAGTTGAGACTGTTGACACTCAGGTGCCTTTTCCACTCTCCAGGAACGAGATGGAGCGTCACTTCCTGGAACTTCTCCAGTTTAATATCAATGTGCCAGCCAGTGTCTACGCCAAGTACTACTTTGATCTGCGGCAGCTGGCTGATGACAACAACCTCAGCTTCCCCCTGGAGCCTCTCAACAACCAGCGTGCCCAGAAACTAGAGGTGAGCTCCAAAGACATGGACCAATCTTCATACACCTTCATATCTTTCCCTTCCCTTAACCTTTCTGACACGATTTGGGGACAGTTGTTCCAGTACAAAGCAAACCAGGGGCCATTAGAATATAAACACTTTTCTGGTTTAAATAATTTATCTTACTCTTGGTGTGATTAGTATTCAATAAAAACAACCTGTGAACTAAAGCTGCCCTTTAAAGCAACTTTTAAAGGACAGAAATTTGCTGCATTTCTCAATAGTGCATTAATTATGAAGGCGTCATCGCCTGAGTTAGACCACAGTCCACACACCGAGCTCTCAGCTCTGAATTCAGAAATGTACAAAATTCAGCTTTTTGTGTGTGCAAAGCCCTGTGTTCAATGAATTCCCATAACCTTCAGTTCAGACTAGTCTTCTTATATGTATCTTCCCATGTTTAAACATCTGACTGACACATTACCACCACTGAGCGGTGGGAAGCTGTATTGTAACTATCACTTGTAACAGTCATTATAAAAAGTCTGTGTAGGTTCTCATTCATTCAGGTCATTTTATCTAAAATTTAATTTTTTACAATAGTAGTTCAAAAATAGTTACATCGAGGGAAACTGGACGGAGACGGTTTTTTGAAGACGTTTCACCTCTCATCCAAGAGGGTTCTTCAGTTCTGGGATTCCTCCTGGAGCCTCAGGCAGGGCTGAGAGGAACTGAAGAAGCCTCTTTGGTGAAACATTAAAAAAAAAAAAAACTACTGCGTCCGGTTGCCCTCGATGTAACTATCTTTGAAACATTGTAAAAATTCATGGCCATAACTGCAAAATTGAAAGTATCATTGCTGCCTTGTACATATGGGCCTTGTGGTTAAGAGTCACCTAATTAATGAGCCATAGTTGAAAATCTTTTTTTTTTTTTTTGAATTATTTGACTTCCACTGTGTAGCACCTTGGTCTACCATGATCTTTTAACTGCATGTTTTTTTTTTGTTTGTTTTTTCTCAGGCAATTTCAAGACTATGTGAAGACAAATATAAAGACCTGAGCAGGGCAGCAATGAGACGGTCCTTCAGTGTAGACAACCTGATAGGTATTCGATGCTCCAACGCTGTCCTGTCATAGGTCACACCTCTTCGGTCTGCTGTCTAATGTCCCAGTAACCCACAGTTAGTGTCCAGTCTAAGCATGTTTGTACACTGAGGAGTCAAACAGGATTCAGGCTGGGAATGATGCAGTGTGTCCTGTGATGACATGACAGCTGCATGATTACCATTGACATCGTAACTTTTGTTTTGTTTTGAAAGTTTATTTATTTTTTAACTGTCCCTTTTATTCCAGATGAAGTTTAGAATGATTTGTTCTATCACTGAAGAAAAAAAAATGGGCTTACAAGTGTCAAATTTACTTTCTTTTTTTATACAAAACAAGTTTGAATAATTCTGTTTAACCTTAATGATAATTTTGTGGTAGTCTATAGTTTATTATTCACAAAATCAAATGGATGAAAAAAGCTCATTTGTCTGCAGAGAGTTCATCAGAACCAAAATCATAGACTGAAGAAGAACTGGATGGAACCACCTCCCAGTAACCTAATGGGAAAATCCTGAAGTTGTTCCATTGATGTTAGAATAGTTCCGTTCGTGTTATAGTCTAACATCTCCATTGATGTTGGAATAGAAGTCTGTGCAGAACAAAACTACTTTCCACATTACACAAACCATTTTCTCATGACACTCTCTACAGACATGAGATCTAAGAATGAGGGGCTTTTTATAGTTTGTTGAATAATTAATCTATAGAATATCACTAAATTCCTTTTTTTTAAACTAAGATAAAATACTGATTCTTGTAAATGCAAGTTCAAAAACCAAAAGTAACTTTTTTGAGAGTGTAAATCGAACCTGTTTACTGTTAATACCAGTGGTGTTCCATTCAGTTGAAGTCAGTTATTCTCCCATTTGCATAGAGCATGTCTCACGTAAGAAGTATTAGAGCATAAATATACTGCAGGAGTTGGCTGGAGATGGAACACAGTCAGTCTGATGTTGTCTGTTGTATGTGTGTGTCTCTGAGTGCCAATCTGAGAACTCACCACAGGACACACTCATTTGATTCTGAATCCCTTCTGCTGGACTCTTTGATTGATAGCAGTTAGATTGATGTCCTGTAACGATAGCTCAGTCCAGACTCAGTATTGTTCCCTTCACGTTCTCCCATCCTAACCCCCTCCTCAGAGAGATTGGACCCTGAGCAGAGCCTTCCAGAGAACTACATAGATATAGAGGGGACAGAAAAAGAAGAGACTGTTGGAAACTCTCCTCCTTTTTGCTTACTATGTAGGCCACTAGCTGTGAAAATGTCGTGTTTTTAATTGAACAAAAAACATTTGCAGATGGAGTATTTTAAATAAACACTAATCATGTAACAACCAGGTGTCAAGAGACTCTGTGACTGCGATCCTTTAAAACCACACCCACTTTTAGGATGGTATGTAGCAGATAATTGATGACCCATCCCCCTATTCAGTGTTGGTTGTTCCAGATGGGCATAGATGGCTTCTTTCACTCCCCTCTCAAGTCACCTGTCCTCCTTATCCAAAATATGGGAGGGCGACCCCATTAGGACAGGACTCGGCAGTATATCTACATCTTAAAGAAAGGGAATACTCTTTCAAGGACACAGAGGTGCATATTTTGGAGAAGGAGGACAGGTGGCTTGGTCAGTCAAAATATCACCAAAAAGAAGACTGTAGTCTGACTATTACGAAAAAATAAAATTAATAAAAAATAAAAGTCCCAGAAATGCCTCAAAAGGCATTTATCACAGTTTATGCCACAAAACCTGCTGCCAAGTAAATGTGTGCTAAAAACCCCCAAAAATATTTTCTGAATATTTCAAAATATCACCAAAAATAAGCAAGAATATAATCGTACTATAACAAAAAATTGTAATGTTTCTCATCAAATTAGAGCCTTCTGGGAAAAAAAACTTTGAAAAAGATCGGATTTATTTTGGTAAAATCCTAATTTCGCGTCATGTGGTCAGATGTTGAAAAATAAAATTTCTAATTATTTCTCTTTCTGATTCCAATTATGTTAAAATAAAGGTAAACTTAAGTCAAAAGATAACATTTTTTGTACTTAAATAAAAACGTACTTACTGTACTGTACTGTCCATCGGGGTCGCGGGGGCAGCAGTCTCCATGACCGCTACCCAAATCACACTGCACGGGACCTCGTGAACCTTTCTGCGGGTGGTGACTCCACTGGAAGGCGCCTATCGCGTGACTGTGTTTTTTTTTTTTCAAAAACAGAAACATTTTTAGTAAGTCTTAATTCTTAGTGACTAAAAGAACAGGTTCAAGGTATATTAAAAAATATCTTATCAAATAAAATTGCCTAAATAAATGCTACGGCTAGCTGCCTTTTTCTCCCTCTCATAAAGGTGCCCGTTTCTAAATACAGAACGAGCAACCACAATTTATTCACCTGTGGAGAATGGACAGAGGCACAAATAGCTGCTTGTTGCTCCAAAAATCGTTCGATAATTTCGAACGCGCTATTCCTGCGCGTAGGGGCGTCAGAGTTCAGTTTGTGTAGCGGTAAGTGCAGTAGCCTCTGTTTATCCATAGGGCACGAGTAGCGACGCTGCTGCGGTGGAAGAATCCGGTGATTGGTCTAATCCTCCCAAGCAGGCGAGACACCAAATTTAACTTCAGGACTCGCTGAGCGGCGAAGTTTACTTGAAGACGGGACGGGCAGAATTTCGTGCTTCGTAGCGAGAGTTGTGTCGCCGGAAGTTGCGTACGGAAACGCTTAAGGGAACGTTAATACAGAATCGATTTTTAATTTTATGAATCGATTCAGAATCGTAGACCAACAACTATAATTTAGCGTGTCATTTTTGGTCAAATGGTCAAAAAAATTCAAAATGAATAAAATATACAGTAACTCTGTGGCGCTTTGGCCCAGAGGCAATGCCTCTGTCATTGGTGTGGAACCCCAGAGTTCACCTCCTGGGCAGAATCGAATCCCGGTTAGGTTGGTAACTTCCAGTGGTCTCACCACCAGCGGTAAGGTTGTGAGGGGTTGGTACGGTGAAATGTGACTTGGGTGGCGGTCATCGAGACTGCTGCCCCCGCGACCCGGTAACGGATAAGCGGATGAAAATGGATGAAACCACCCGAACCGGTATTCAATCTTGCCCAGGAGGTGAATCCCCGGGTTCCACACCAATGACAGACACATTGCCTCTGGGCAACTAATATTAACATAACTTAATATCATATAAAAACTCAAATTACTGTTCAACCTGTGCACATTTTTTTTTATTTTTTCACACAAGTATAACATTTCCTCAGGATCAACCACATATACACTCAGTTATAGCATTAACATGAACAAAGTCACAGATGTGGTGAGACACTAAAGTATTTCAATAACATTATCTGAAGTTCATCAGTCTGACAGCAGTTTATATTTTTAAAAAAAAAATCCTATCGTCGTCTCACTCATCCCAGACTAATAAATTAAACATGTTCTCTACTCTATGGACAAACCATAATAACAATTATTATTGTTATAATGAAATTATAATGAAAATGATAATCAAATGGTCAACAACACTGACAAACAGCAGAGACAGAAACTGAAGATTTCCTGTGAATCTTCTAAGTCACCGCTTCTTCAAGAGTGAACATCGCAAGGATTTTTTTTTTTTTTAGTTTTGGAGAAGAATTAAGGAAGTTTCAGTGCAGACGGAAAACATCTCTCTTGTGAAACTCCAGAATTGAACAGTCACACTGCTAACAAGTCTGAACTTCTATTCCAGTGGAATAATCATTTTAAATACATGCTCCGACTGTTTGCTCTGGTTAACATTTTTTTGTCTGTTTGTTTTTTTACAGTTTATTTACGCTCATTAACACACTAACCTGAACTGAACTCTGTTTTCGGGGCGCAGACAAACCAGAGACACAGACTGAACCGCAGATCTCTGTAGATACGATAAGTCACTGCTCACTGAGGAGACCATTGTTGCTCAACTGGAACTAAAAGGCTCCTTAAAAAAGTTCTCAGAATGAACTAGTGAACTTCTGGAGTGTAGGGGATTCAGTCACTGAAACTGACAAAACCAAGATCAGATCACAACATTGTTTAATAAATTACTAATCATTCAGATTTTGTGTCAATTAGTAAATAGTTATTTAATCAATAAAATACAGACTGTTGTCTATAGGTTGTTGACTAAATGTTTGTGCATAATTTAACATTTCTGACTCCTGACTTTCCTGTCTTTTCTCTAGCAGTTGGTAAAACAGTCAAAATGTGTTAAATGTCAGGAGGAAATAGGACAAATGCAGAGCAAATCTTGTTTTTTCTTTTGGAAATGGCTGTGTTTTTAAAATAATATTTCAATTGTGGTTTACTTTCAATACTGGTGTGTATGTATAAAGGCTCTGGAATCGAACCCATAACCTTCTGGTCAACCGACACCAAATCACAGCCAATGTGGATATACTTATGTTTTTTGTTAGCATCAATGATGGGAAGTTGTTGAAAAAGGTGAAGCATTTTTATCAAAATGTCGTTTTTCAGTTATCATATCAATCTTTATTTATCTTAAAGATCAACATCAGGGATGGCGAAATATTTTTAGTAGTTAATGTAATTTCATTATAATAAAAAAATGTAAAGAATTCATACCATTTGTTGACACATTTGATTTGATGACTACAGTCGTCAAACCCGAGGATGTCTTGAAACTAAAACCTGCAGTTCCGCCTAACACCAAAAGATGGGAGTAAAGGGCAGCGTCAAAGGCAGCACATCCTCCATCGTTCATCCTTAAAACCGCCTTGATAGTTCACATGACACTGACAAAACTAGTTCACATTTCACACACAGACTGACAACAGTGTGAGAGTCACGTCCTTATAAGAGGTTATATCTGTTTTTCCTTCTATTCTCATGACTCACACAGTTTTGATAAACAAATACTTTTTCTCTGCACATTTTTAGTTTTCTGTTACAAAAAAAAAAACAAAACAAAAAAAAAACAGAATCACTCACAAACAATATGTACAAAAAATGTTCTATACATGTGGCAGTGGCATTGGTTGGTTAATAATTCAACAAATCAGAACTAATAAACCTAATATACAGCTATTTCTTTCAAATTTACAACATATGCACAAAATATATACAGAAATAAATACTTGCCCTCCTTCGACGCTCAATGTGAACAGGAAGAGATGAGGCACATGAAGAATTCATATATTTCTGTTTGGTCAGCTGATTGAGATCTGTCAAAATGAAGGAAAGATTGTTTAATGCTTTGTTGTTTTTCCCTTTTATTCAAAGCTGATCCTCAGTTCGCACAGTCCTGCACATTTTCCTGTTCTTTTCTTCAAGTTCATATATGAGAATGAGCAGCTTTGTGATACATCCCTGAGGTCAGTCCAGACCCAGTGTGTCCGGTCAAAGCCGTACTGGCCTCACTGTACATGGAAGGTGGAGCATTGGCCTTCTGTAGCCAGCAGGGGCAGCACCGGGCCACAAACCTCCTCCATGACTCCAAGGTCTTCCCTGACCAAATCCAAACCCCTGAAGTGATGCCCACCACTAAATACATGAAATATTTGAGCATGAAAACAGCATAGTCCGGGCCGAGGCCCAAACGCTGGCGCTCGGACTGGCAGGAGCACGCCAAAGCTCGCTCCCAGCCCGGGCGATAGTGCTGTTCATAGACCAGGCAGGCCACCACGATGGTGGCGGGGACGGTGTACAACACTGTGAATAGTCCGATGCGGATCATCAGCCGCTCTAGTTTGTCCGTCTTGGTGCCTCCTTGTTTGATGATACTTCTGATACGAAAGAGAGAAACAAATCCGGCCAGAAGGAAAAGTGAACCGGTAAAGAGATAAACCACAAGAGGTGCAAGCACGAATCCCCTCAGACTCTCCAAACTTTGGTTACCAACGTAGCAGATTCCAGCCACAGGGTCTCCGTCCACAGAGCTGAGGGCCAGGACGCGCGCCCGCGGCGGGGGCGATATTGCTGTTCATGGCCCGGGCGGCCCCCCACGATGGTGGCGGGGACGGTGTACAACACTGTGAATAGTCCGATGCGGATCATCAGCCGCTCTAGTTTGTCCGTCTTGGTGCCTCCTTGTTTGATGATACTTCTGATACGAAAGAGAGAAACAAATCCGGCCAGAAGGAAAAGTGAACCGGTAAAGAGATAAACCACAAGAGGTGCAAGCACGAATCCCCTCAGACTCTCCAAACTTTGGTTACCAACGTAGCAGATTCCAGCCACAGGGTCTCCGTCCACAGAGCTGAGGGCCAGGACTACGATGGACTTGATGCTGGGGATAAGCCAGGCGGCCAGGTGAAAATACTGAGAGTATCCTGCGATGGCTTCGCTGCCCCACTTCAACCCTGCTGCCAGGAACCAGGTGAAGGACAGCACCACCCACCAGATGGAGCTGGCCATGCCGAAGAAATACACCAACAGGAAGACGAGGGTGCAGAGAGCTGGACCAGTGGTGTCGTAGAGGATGTGCAGGTGGTCGCCAGAACCACCGCTGGAACCGCACGCCACTCTTTCGTGACCGGCCACCAGGCGGATGATGTAGCCCAATGAGACAAAGAGGTAGCAGGTGGCCAGGAAGATGATGGGTCTCTCTGGGTATTTGAAGCGTTCCATGTCAATGAGGAACGTGGTCACAGTGGTCAAGGTAGAGATAAAGCACAGCACAGACCACAGGCCGATCCAGAAGCTGGTGAAGGTGCGTTCGTTGGCTGTGAAGTACTCTTGGTGACAGGGTTGGGCGCAGTTGAGAAGGGGACCCGTCTGGACCCGACCGTAAAGAGGGTGAGACTCCCTCTTGATGGGGAGCAGTGGGTCTCGACAGCGACACTCCCTGTCACACTGCTGAGGGCTCGGAGGTCTGGGCCGACCTTTAGGGGTCGATTTAGAAAACGGGGGAGCCAGGGTGGTGGTTTCACTGCTGTTCTGGTCCATGCACAGGGTCTCGTCGCCCAGTTTGGGCAGCTGCTCACAGCTCATCCTCTCAGGCCACTCGAAGCCGTACTGGCTCATCAGAGGGGAGCAGCCACGTTTGGCCCGTTCACACACAGAGCGGCAGGGTGGCAGGGGTTTGCGGTAGTCCGGCAGGCAGATGGGGGTGTACATACTGCACAGGAAGAACAGCAGGTCCGGGGAGCAGCGGATTCGGACCAGAGGCCAGAACTGGTGCACCTCCAGCCCAACCTCCTCCTGGGTGTCATGGTTGAACTGATTGGGCATGTAGGTCAGGTTGTATCCGATACCTTTGCACATAGGCACCGTTATGGGCTCACACACCAGATCTTTGGAGGCTCCTGATGTTGTACCGCAACCACTGAGCAGCAGCAGGAGCAGCATGAGGAGCGCCGTGAGGGATAAGCTCAACGGTGCATCCATCATCCAACGGTGCACCATGACGCCAACGAGAAAAAACTGAAAAAGTGACTTAAACAAAAACAAAAAACCCCCAATATATATTAATCCAAGTCCTAAACTGATTCTAATAAAATCTTAATTCGAGAGTTCATCTCCACATGATGTCCTTCTCCTGCAGGAAAAATAAGATTCATTCTGCTGCGAGGTGGAACTGGGAGAAACAACCTTTGAGCCTCTTAATGATTAAAACAAAACAAGTCCAACTCCGGAGGCTAAGTCCAGACTGTGCGCCAGGAGAGTCTCTGCTGTCAATCATTCACCAGGTCTTCCGCAATCACAGCAGAGAAAGTTCATCTCCGGTGGTCACGTTCCAATAAATTTAACAGCCCTGTAACACTTTTACCAGCTCTCTGTGTGCACAGCCACCGGCCAACGATGGAAAATCTCTCACCATCATCAGTGGGAGACTCGAGTGGGTCCAGGAAAAAAGGGAAAAATGAAAAATTTCAACACTTAAAAATGAGGAAAATGTCCATAAATAAAGTCTCTGGACTCTGGACGCAGCTCCGTGCGTAAATGGCAACTCCGCGTCCAATTCTTTCCGGTTTTCATTCCGTTACCGTCGCGCAAAAAACTTTCGGTCTCATGTTAGGAAGTTTTCGGAGTCTTTTTCTGTTACTGCCTGATGTAAATCCCGACTTTTCTCTGTCACACTTGTGTCGGTGTCGCTGGAGATCAGCGTCCGCTCCGACCGATAAGCAGGACCTGAATGAACCTGAGTGAAACAGCAGCAGCAGCTCCTCATCCACGCTCTGTGGTGATGCGTTCAAGGACCGCTGGGAACCACACGATTTCAACTTCCCTGAAACTACAGTGAGAACGATTAAGAAGGCCTTTCTATATCAACCCACACCTCAATAAATAAATGTTCAAGAGTTTGAAAAGAAGACTAACTGATTCTTGTGGCCAAGAAAAAGAAAAGCTAATTATGTGGGTTTGTTTTATTTGTCATATTCTTTAAAGCATCTGATGTCACATTATTTTATAGTATTTTATTTATAAAATAATCTAAAAAAAGATATAGATAAAGATATAATCAGATAAATTATCTTTCAACATTTTAAGAAATCAAAAACACTGACGATGTGAAGTTTTTAGTGAAACTCTCCGGTGGACTGACGGCCAGTGAACGCATCACAAGTTGTATTTATGACTTCCTGCATTAGGAAGAGTTTACCAGAGGAGGAGGAGGATGATGATGATGATGAATACGGTCTGTCCACAATTTGACGAAGCCAAATGACCGCACGCGCACGCACAGGTAGAGGGAACCCACAGAGATTATTTAGTGACTGTGTAGTTTTAAGAAAGTAAACTGTGTCTGTCACTGATATTTTCTAGTTTTTTTTTTTTTTACTTTTTAAAGGCATCGTCTCTCAAACAGTGACATCTTCTTTGCCCATTTTCAAATAATATAAAAAAAACTTTTCTGAAAACTGTCTTTCTAAAAGCAAGACAGAAGATTTGGTGAGAACCTATAATAACTCTGCTGCGATACCTTTAGTTGTTTCCTACAGAGAATAATCATTTTAATAATAATTTAACGTACATTTGAGATTCATGTGAAGCGACCACAACTTCTATGGAGGGAAAAGATTCAGTAAAAGGAAACTGTTAACATATGAAAAAACTATAATCTGCATAAATGCAAATCAAAAATATATTTTTAAAAATTCAAATAAATGGGCAAAAACAATTTGATGATTCAGTGATTCTGCTTTCGCACAAACACAGGGAGACACACTGACCAAAGGTCAGTACACCTTCTGAGGGACAAAGGTCTGTGTGTGTGTATGTGTGTGTGTTTAAGTATTTAAGATGTTGTCCTAGCTTTACACATGCACTCGTCACTGTTTGCTTTTAGTTATCAAAGTTACCTCAGTGGAGGGTGATGAGCTACACACACACAGAAAGAAAGAAAGAAAGAGAATGAGACAGAGAGACACACACAGAGAGAGAGAGAGAGAGAGAGAGAGCTCTAGGTGCCAGTCCTGTTTGATTAAACCTGGAGATGTGTTCTGCATCACTGGCTAATCAGGTAACCATGGAACACACACACACACACACGCACGCACACACACACACACACAAACACACTGCTCTTCTGTGTTTACTGATTGACACACTCAGTCACTTGGTTTTAGAATTTAGGTTAAAAGTTTAAATTTGCTACTTAACTACAGGAAGCTATACACACAGAGAGGGAGAGGGAGAGAGAGAGAGAGAGAGAGAGAGAGAGAAAGAGAGGCAATCTACACAGGTTCAAAAGTCTTAACTCTTAATCTACTTCAAAAGTTTAATTGGTAATTATGAGTAAAACAAAAGTAAAACGAGTTTCTACACTAAAGAAGATGTTACTGCGTAGTCAGATTTATTTTTAGAATTATATTCAATTCACAAATTGCTACAAGCTAAAGAAATATAATAAAAAAGCCTGAACAGGATACAAATGAACCAATAAAAGCAAAAATAGCTTAAAGATTCTGTATCCCAGAACTATGCTAAAATAAACTAACAGCAACAAAAAAACAAGACAGATTAGCCAAAATAAAACAAAAAATAAAAAAAACAACTAGAAGTTAATTAGTCCTGGTCTAGTCTATCAGCAAACAGTAGAGCATAAATAGTTAACTACCTACAGTACGAGTTAACTAATAAGTACCCAGTAATCACTGAGAATCAGCCATACGCAAACATTAGCCAAATGTGGCTAAAGGTAAGTCAAAACGCAGCAAACTAGAGAAAGGTCGGGTGAGAAATGATCAAAATGAACCAAAAACATAAGGTAGGACAAAAAATAAAAAACTCAAATCTTACATCAAGTGTCACTGAGTCAGTTCAGGGGTTTCTCACTCTTGGCTCCACAAGTGGCTTCATGTGTGGTTTACTGCGTCCAGTGCTGCGGAGGAAACACAGCAGAAAATGAAAAACAAATCTGTTTCCATGAACTTTTCTGCAGTCGTCCTGGATATTGTAAACCTCCTTTGTGTTCAGCCTGGTCACACCTCTGGATTATTTACTTATGTGTACCCCCCCGTCCCCCCCCCCCCCCCCCCCCCCTCAAAGTGTACTAAAGGTTCTGTTTTCTTTCATGCAGGCGCAGGATTGAAAAGTAACATGTAGGGACTTGGAGTTTGTTTGACGGACATGATCCGTCACAGTGAACCAATAGCACGCCTGCTTTGTTTCTACAGTTGTCTTGCTAATGTGTGGCAATGTTTAGTTCTGACAACAGTCTACAAGAATGGAAACTGGTGGAAAAACACAGAGGTTTTGTTGCAGTTTTACAAATAAATGTGTTTGCTGTAACAAGTGCACCAACCATTGTCATTTTCTGATTCATCACGACCGCCAGTCTTCTCCATAGTCATGACAAAGATAACTTAAGCTTCACCTGGAAGATAAAAACAAATTAGCACGGAAACAGTTAATATTTTTGCAGCAAAGTAAAAACCAAAATGGGAAACATAAGAAAATGTAACTGAAACTGGAATATATTTTTAAAAAGGTCGTAGATGGCATTAGGTCAATTTAAGATAAGAATAGTTTGGCTAATAATTAGCCAAACTTAATGGTCCTAAGATTGTCAACATATAGTTGGCCAAACATTTGTTAATAAATAGCCAAAACGTCAACAAACACTCAACAGTGGAAGCAGATTTGGAGACAAATTAAGTCATGATTAGAAAACCTTTTTTTTTTAGCCTGATTAAAGCTTGCCTGAGATTTAAACTTTAGTTTACTCAAAATAGTCCTACCTTGAAGTGAGTGAATTAAAAAATAACTGTAAGCTGGTCAATGGAAGAAATAGCCTTGAAATAGGCTCAAGTATTTTGCATACTTTTTAAAAACATTTTTAAGTTAATTTAGCGAAAAAAGTTAAATCAACACAAGTTGAGTGTAGCTCATTTTAGTGTATCTTATCACTAAGAGTTAGCCATGAAATAGAGTAAGAGGTTAGCCAAATACAACTGTGACCTGAGAGCTCAGTGCACACAGAGAGTTTGGAGATTTACAACCAATTTATAAGTCCAACATTTTCTTCAAATGTGTAGAAAATGACAGAGTCTGGTTGGTCGTCGTCCAGGTTTGACTTCTTCTGTTTTTGACATGGTTGTGGTCCTGGATCAATGACTTCAGCATTTTTAAGAAGTCTCCAGTGATTCACTGTTTGGACTCTCTGTGAGGAAAGTTGCTTAAAGCCTAATAACAAATGACAAGGAATAAAACCACATTTAAATTGGCCTTTAAGTAGAAAAACAGTGGATTTGGCCTCTAACGCTCACAAAGGCTCAGACCTGCTGAAGCTTTGGACCAGACCAGACCAAACCAGCCTCTGAACCAGCAGGTCACTGGAAACAACTGGGGCCCTGCCAGCTTTTGTGTTGCAGCTCACTAAATGTTGGGGTAGAGTGGGCCGTGTGTGTGTGTGTGAGAGAGAGAGTCATACACTCATTCTGGAGAGCAGAGGCCCAGTTCTACCCTCTTCTGTGACCGTTGTGCACCTCCCTCCTCCTCCACCACCTCCTCCTCCTCCTGTTTTTTTCCTCTGTCCTCTTTTTTTCCCTTAAACTGTCTTTTGTTTTCATTTTTTCGTTGGCATTTCTGCCCCGTCGTTGTTCAGCCCTCAAATCAGTCTTGACTGGCCCGCGGGCCACTGGAGAAGCACAAAGGCCTTGGTTCTACTCGCTACAGTTGATCCATTGTGGGCGTCCCACAATGCACTAATTGGCGATGACAATTAAGCGCGGTCGACACTCAGCTTCAATTTGCCCGCTGCTCCGAGCGTCACGCTCTCTGAGGCTCCTGCTCTCTCAGACGACAGGCAGATTCACTCAGGCAGGTGAAGTGGTTTGGAAGATCTTTCCTGACCCCAGGACCAGCGGATGACAAAACAGTCTTGCGACAAAGTCTGTTGTCCTCCCTCCCCCCCCCGCCCCCCCCCCCCCCCCCCCCCCCCCCCACCCCCCCT
>NC_024322.1:1927979-1955351 GCF_000523025.1 Cynoglossus semilaevis | reverse complement strand
AAAGTCTGTTGTCCCCCCCCCCCTCCTCCCCCTCATCCCCCCCCCCCCCCCCACCCGCTGTAAAAACGAGGATTTAAAGACTGAGAAAATGTAAAAACAAATAAAACTGTTTGGTCTTAATGGAACAGCAGTTAAAGACTGAAACTGAAATGTGTCTCCACATTTCTGCACTGATTGGAGAAGAAAACCACCCAGTGCTCAGACATATGCTAACAACATTGTCACAGTGACTGGAAAAACAATCTGATGAGGTTCAGGCTGTTATATGATCAGTGGTGGAAGGTAGACACACTGTGGTCAACAGATGGATGACAAAATATAATATGGAAAAACCTCAACAATCCAACCAACATCCATCCAGCTGTCCGTTCATTGGTTCATAACATAAAGTGCTCTGTTCAGGATCTTTAGCCTTATCCGACCCCATTTTTAAAAAATAATAATTTAATGTGCCCAGTCTGGAGATCGAACCCAGGGCCAAAACCTGTCACCATCCCCTGAGCCAACCAGCAACTTGTTTTACAACGATGAAACTCATACATGTTTTCAAAGGTCAATGTTGCAAAGTTAACTATTAAACTTTAGTTAGGAAAATGTTGACAATTTTTTAAATAGTTAAGAATTTATGGTCTTACTCCAGGGTCTTTCACAGGGTCCGTTGTTGACAAACACTCCATGTTCTGCCGTCAAGTGCTTGAAACCAAAGGAGAAGATGAAGAAGTCGAAGGAAGATTGTTCCACTTTTTCAGTTCCGTCTTTATTGGCATCAGTGGTAAACTGAATAAATGTGAACGCTCTCAGACCTGAGGAAGGGCTGATTTAAAAAAAAACAAAACACCTCCCTCTGCTTGCATAATGTCTGCAATGAAAAGAGTCAACAAATAATGACAATAATAATAACTTAAAATGTGCAAATCAGAGGAGTTTTAGTTACTCTGATTAAATACTGTACAATATATTCTTTGCTTAAAAATACTGCAATGATCAACACGTACCTGCAACGCTAAGATGTTCAAACATTTTTCTCCTTCAACACAACATGCTCATCCTGTAATTGCTGACACGTGTATAAAAATAAGGACAGTTATAGGACGACTGTTAAATGAACCTGTGACGTTGTCTATCACAGATAGCCGTGATCACAATCCTGGATGAGAGAATCAAAGTGAACAGCATGCAGCAAATGTGAATTGTGTGGATGAAAACACAGCTTCTCATTCAAGTCTAGTGCTAATGCTACATTAAGGGAAACTAAGGAGTGCAGTTGAGACACTTGTCTCTTCATGGTCATTTGTGCACACAAACCTACAAATTAGGTGTTTACTGAAGCATGTAGAGCCAAAAGAAATGAGAATTCTGACGTACTTTTTCATTAAACAAATATATATTAGATAATAAATAAAAAAGAAATACAAGTCATATATATAAACATATATATATATATATATATATATACCGTGTATATTTATATATATGCATATATGTACTGTATACTATAATAGTCTAAAATGTTTTCGTATAATTGTATTGTTTTGGGAGACACATCACTGTGCAGCACTACATCATTTAAGTGGTGACAAAAAAAGGCTGTTGTATGATTTGTGTGTACAAATTTAAATAAACCAAACAGTCATGACACAATTCAAACAAGCACACAAATGAAAATTACCAAACATAATCATCAGCAAAGAACTTGAACTTGTTATCCCTTATATTCTTATGCAGCAAAGAAATTATGCAAAGAACAAAAATGTTTTCTATAGACAACTGACACATCAGTGCATTTCTTTTTACTACTGGCTTGTTTAGTTTCAGGCTTTAGAACCAAACCTGCTTCATACAGGTGATGGACAGCTCTCTGTGATCCACGCTTCCAGGTTTCAGTTCAGGATCACAACCATTTTTAATAACATAATTCCTTTTTAATGGTAAATGCTTGATTTATTGCTTGTGAAAATGAAGAGACAGGAAAGTTGAGTGAATGAGAGCTGCATTCAAATCAGTTTACCAGAGAAGAAAGGAAGGCACAGTAAAAATGATTGAAAAAATAAATAAACGTAAAATAAATAAAGCAGCAGCCAGGTTTCCATTCTGGATAGTCAAATTTTGAAATTTGTAAATGAAAAAAGTTGTCGTGTTTTAGCCAGAGTCTACGAGAAAGTGTCTGGAATTTAACCGACATCTTAGCCACTGTAATACTTTTCTATTTATACTAAAAATTCAATTCAGAGCAGAAAATATAGATTTGTTTTCTGTCACATTCAAGTGCACCAGCTGAACATCTGCACTGAGGTCGCAGCAGGACAGCTTAGCTCAGTTTTTTACTTTCTGTCTGGTGTAAAATCAATTAATGAAAAATATTGATATTTTACTATAAGATTGATATTTTGATTATAATCCTTCATCGGTCCAGATGGAAATACAGCTGTGTTGATGAACGTAAGCAAATGTGAACAACAGTGATTCCAGACACACAAAGAGAAAGCAGTGGGTCCCAAAGGCCATCTAAGGTTGCATAGAAATGCTAAAAGCTAAAGCTGCTATCAGGCTCGATAGATTATGCAGGAATAAAGCGCAGCAAGGAGTTAAATCACACAGGAAAGGAGAGGGGAGAGAGGAGAGGCAACAATGAAAAGTTACAGTATTTTACTGTCCCTGGTATTTTACAGTCAAAGGGAAGAAAACTGTGCCCAGCCTGAGCGAGTGCGTATTAAATTCACATTTACACCAGGAAACACTGATATCAAAACTCAGGCAGACTCAACGACTCAATGACTCCGAGTGTGAGGAAGTGAAGATGTCACGAAACAATGGAGCGGAGAGAAAAAGTAAAACATCTTGGGTCGATCGCTGGAGTTAAATCCAAAATTAGCCTCAAACATTTCCCTCAGTTTGGGTTCAGTCAAATGAACCGCATTTAAAGTGGTCACTCAGAAAAGAAAAAAAAAAATCAATAAATAAAAGGTAAACTGCTACATTAAAATAAGACAGAATTCCCAACATGAATGGAGTCACTTTTAGATCAAATACATTATATTAATTTCTAATGTAAACATGAAGATGTCAGATTTTACACTACTCTCAGCCTGTTACATGTTCTGTAAACACTCTTTTCTAATCAGGCAAAAATGTGATAAATCCAAATAGTATCACAAGGATTCAATTTGAGAATTAAATTGTTCAAATCAGAATGAAAACTATTCCAGTTATTATGATAGAAATGTGGATGAATTTTTCCAAAAGCTTGTAGCAGTCACAGGTAGGTAGTTGTGCTCTAGAGTGTGCAGAAAAATCAGAATTTGTGACTCAAGAAAAATGTAATTAGTAAATGTTCAGCATGATGCCTGTTTGTCTTTTAACAATAGGTCCCTTTTTTAAATTGCAGTTTGCAACTTAATTAACTAACTTAATTAATGTGAAAAATAAGGTCTAAAACAACAATAAATTAATCTTTTTCTTTCAAGTCATTAACTAGTCTGTAAACAAAGACTAAAACCAACCATACTTTCCCAGAAGGTTTTCCATTTCTTGATCCTGCAGACATTTTCACTTCAGGCTGAAACATCCTGTAAAATTGATCTTTTTTATGGTCCACTATAAACTGTTTCTTCTCCATTGAGGGTGATCTCCAATCAGGAGAAGGCTGTTCGGCTCCTGCTGTGGAAAGTGAACACACAGAAGTTCATGGTGTGATGAAGACATGAGGGATGAAACTGACGTGTGGAGACGTTGGACTGAAAACAACAAGAGTCTGTAAAGCCTGTTGCAGCAAATCTCCAGTGGTTTTCTCCCTGCTTTTTACATACAGAACCAACACGTGTGTGTGTGTGTGTATGTGTGTACGTGTGTACGTGTTTTTGTGATCAGACACACATCAAATTGCAATCCTGACGAGCCATCAGGTTCTCTGAGCTTCTTCTCAGACATAAACTGTCGGGGATTGTATCCTGGAAACACACAGATCAAGAAGTCAGGGGTTCATCCAGCATCCAAACCTGGCAGCCGCTAAGTGTTACGGCTGTTAAATGCCTGCTTGTGACTCTGTGTGTGTGTTTTGTGAGTTGTTCAGGTGTCTTGGAAGGGCTGGTGGAAACACCCAGGGCTGTCGTCATCGGGCGACCAGAAGGATGACGGCCTCTTGTGGTGAAGTTCTCTGCGAACGCATCGAGGGCAGGGCTGAGCCTTCTGTCGACACTCCGTGTGGAAAACAGCGCCGCAGCCGTCGCATCTGCAAACACCACCGGGATAAAGACTTGGTGCTTCACAGAGAGAATCCTCTTATATTATTCTGAAGGACAGGTCTGTCTACTGGTTACTTTAAAACTGATTCACACCAGAAATTCACGAGGGTGCAGGAAAAAACAACTTTGTATTGGAAAGTCTTATCTTGTGAGCCTCAAATAGCCCTGTCAAATATACAGCTATCTGCTGCAAAACATGAGGGGCACTTGTCCAACTGGGCCCTCCACAACGTCCTCCACTCACACGCCTGTTTTAAAACTTTGTCTACTTCTGTATGTCCCAGACGTTCAAAAGTATACTGTAGCATACGGGGCAGTGGTGGCTTGGTCGTTAAGGAAGGGGACTTGCGTCCGGAAGGTTTCGGGTTCGAGTCCACCAGCTACCAAGTTACCACTGAGGTGCTCTGAGCATGGCACCGTCCCCACACACTGCTCCCTGGGCGTTTAAGCTGCCCACTGCTCACATTTCGTTGTGTCCAGCGGTGTGCTGTGTCACAATGACAAATAATTCACTTTCATAAATCTGATAAATATTAGTTGAAATGTAACAAAAATAACTGCAGGTTTATTTACTGATGCTCAAATGTTTACCACAACATTTGAAAAGAGAAAAAAAGAAGATCTATCAGTCTGGAATCTCTTTCCATTGCTCCAATCTTTATGATGCCTGGCAACAGTAAACATTTGTTAAATGTTGTTAAATCTATTTTATTTTTATTAATTTTTTTTACCTTTATCTAATGGTACCATCTGTGTTTGCTTGTCAAAAACTGGATCAACTCTGAATGTACAGTAGATGCAGCTGTTATCAGTTTACACTTAGCACTTACTACACAAGCCATAAAACACAACTCAACAAGGTGTGTGTGTGTGTGTGTGTTTAAGAACAGTCCATTTCCCTCAACAGCTCAGAGTCTTCCCGTAATCGGTGTTGATCAGCTCCTATCATCCTGCTGTCTGTCACTCTGAGTGTCATTGGTGGAGACAAAGTTCTGGACTCTGTTAACTGTCCATGTCATAAAAAAACTCCTTCCAGTCACTCAGCACATACTTACACTGTGTCAGCATAACGGGCATGACAACAGGCTCAGTTCAACTGGCCAAACGACACAGGACTTCATCAGTCTAATATTATCACTAAAGGTCATAATGACTGATGTTTGTTGATGTTGTTGGTGTTAGCAATACATTACAGTCACAGAGTCAGCTTTAACCCCAAGCCCTTGTATTTTCCCATAGAATAAATATTTATTAAATGCTAATTTCTCATATCAATAACAACAAAGGTATGTTTGTATTGGTGTCTTGACTATGGGACATTTGTTTTCTAGTTGAGTCCAGTACATTCATCATCACGTTATTAAGGTTTCGTTACTTTGTTCACTCAACTTGGGGTTTGTCCAGGCGCAAACATGCATTTGGACCAGAGGGAGCTGAAATCAAACACCCAACCTTTTGCTGGAACATGTGTATTGTTACAAAATTCATCTGAAGTCAAGAAAGGCTAAAATAATCAAAGTTAATGCTTCATATTTAAGCTAGGTCTTGAATAACATGTAGCGCTTTGAGCAGTTTTATAACGTATTTAAGTCCATTATTGGTAGTCAATGTGTCCTGTGAATGTTTGAATGGTTAATTCCTCTGGGGTTGGGGGTGGGAAAGGTAAAGTAAAGAGTCTTGTGTTTTATAAACAGGTTCTTTCAGGTTTACTCAAGAAAAACATGCTCAAAGTATGCTCAAATACGTTCCTCAAAACACGTCACTGCATTTTGAAGAAGCTCTTCAGAACTGTTTGAGCATGACGCTTTCTTAAAGTAGACCAAACACGATACTGAATTGTCTAAACTTTTAACTAACTACATCGATTAAAC
The DNA here is from genome assembly GCF_000523025.1 of Cynoglossus semilaevis. Classification (NCBI taxonomy): domain Eukaryota; kingdom Metazoa; phylum Chordata; class Actinopteri; order Pleuronectiformes; family Cynoglossidae; genus Cynoglossus; species Cynoglossus semilaevis. The sequence goes on along the minus strand of NC_024322.1, from coordinate 1,949,239 downwards.
CAATTAAATTGGAAACGTCTGTGATCAGTACCAGAAGCTATGTGCCTTTAGATGAAGGGACCAAAAACTAAATGTTTATAGTCACTGATCAAGATTTATGTGTTGGCCTGTGAGTGCGTGTGGTAAGGGGAGAGTGCAGCACCAGTGCTGGGAAAAAGTTCCAGTTTATAAAGAGAAAAATGCCAAAGTAATGAAGTAATGCACTTGGATGTATTTTTCTGAGCAAGTAACTACAATTAAAATGAGAGATTCCTTAAGGTGAAGTGTTTGAGTGTGGAAAAAAAGTTCCAAGTACCTGAGAACCTTTTTACACTGCACAGAAATAATTAGAATAAAAGTTCCTGGAATTTCACTAATTCAGAAAACCAGGCAGCAAGAAGGAAAAAAAAGGACCATTTGGTTCTGAAACGATTTAGTGTGAATATAGTGTGAGGTCTTTGTGCATAGCCGAGGCTATTGACCACAGCTTTGACCTGACATTTAAAGAACCTGATCTGGTGTCAATACCTTTTAGTGGCATTCTCCTGGAACGGGTAGATGACCTGTCCATTCTGGCAGAGTTCGCAGATAAATCCTTTCTCTCGACACAAACTGCAGCTGAAAACATGGGAGCTGGCAAATTTGATTACTTTAGACAGGAAGGGCGCTAATTTTCCATCAATCACCTGGAGATAGGCAGAAAAGAGGTGAGAAATAAATGAATTAAAATCAACTTCACATGTTATTAAATGGGTCATTTACTGTATGTGCTTTACATTACATGTAAAAAATGACTGCATGGTAAAGATATAAAATCAGTGCAAATAAAGACAGGTAACACAGCAAACACTTTGAAGGCAATGTTCCTTAAGAACTAAGAGTGGAGGTTTACTGCATGTTCTGCGTGAATATATGTTAATGAATAGACAGTAAAGTACTCACTGAAAACAGTTAGAACGAAATTAATTTGGAATTAGTCAGAAATGTAAGTCTAAATATGGTAAAAAAAACTGCATGTAAGACACATTAAGAGAAAATATAACAGTAAAAGTAAAAAAAAAAAAAGGAATAGTAGAGATACAATATACAAGAGAGATCTTGAGGGAGAGCAAGAGCCTGCATTCACATACAAGTGGTTCCACCTGGCAGAGCTCTGGACCTCCCAATTATAACCTCCTTCATACTGTTTGTTAGAGGAGGACAGAGGCAGAAAAGGAGGACATAAGATGAAGTGTGGAGGAAGAAACCAACCACACACAAACAGGAGACGAACTGAACTGAGAAAAACTGAGCCAGTTTACAAAAAAACATACATAAGATGACCAAAGATGATGTAAGGAGATGAAACACATCGACTTTTTCTTATTCACAATCATCAGGTGTAGGACTTAAAATAATGTTATAATATTATAATGCCAACTGTCTTTCACAGGCTGAGTTCAGACGGACAAAAGGGTGACAAATATGTCTCCCCAAACCCAGCCTACAACAAACCTCTGTAGACCTGCTCAGTCCAGTCCAGTCCAGTCTACATAACAAATGGCTCCTCTGATGGAAGGTGACAGCCCCAGTAATTAAAGCTCTCTGTAATTGGACTGAACAGAATCAAGTGACAAGCAGAACAGCTCTGGTAGTTGACTAGGACTCTGGTGGGACACAGGGCCAGACAGACGGAGGCAGGAAGATGGATGGAGGGTGACACCAGTAAATGCACCAATGAAAAGAGGCGAATGCTAATAGAATGAAAATGGCATCTAAATCAAATCTAGATTTGTCTGGGTGCTGGGAGTGTTGGGAGCCTGCAAGCCATTTTTCAGAATAAAGTCAAGTACAATCACTCTCCAACACTGTGATTACTAATATCTCTGAATTTACAAATCTTACAAAGATTTCAATTTTTTTTTTTAATAATTGAATTTAAGAATGTTGAGGTCAGAAATTTGCTGCCAATTTAAGTCCACTTTCCGTAATCTATTCTTTTAAATCCATGACAGGTTTTCAGGTCTGTATTTAAAATAAAAAACATAAAAATAAAAAATGAACCCATAAGTTTTCAGTCGAGGTTTCAAGCCAGAACGACTGATATTTTCTCTGTGGTTTGTCAATGTCTATTGCTTGTTCTTTTCTCTGTGTTTACGGTTGCCAAGGTCAATTACTTAAAAGGTAATATGTTTTAATTAATCAACAGACCCCACAGAAATACTATGTGTGTATTACGTGTACTTACTGTAACAATAACTTCTTCTTGTGCATTAACATCTTCTACATTTAGTTGGTCATAATATTCTGGAGCAGCCCATATTTCACAGCCCGCAGATGGATTCAGAGACCACACCACACACTTCACTTCACCTCCATCCATCCATCCACTCTAACTCCTCCCCCTCCAGTTCAGCCCTTTTCTCTGCTCCTCGACGAGTCTTTGTGCCCCAAACCCTTCTAATCCCCTAAAACTGCTGTTTAACAGACGTTCGCCTGCCCTCAATTCTCTCCCCGTTTCTCTCTCTCTCTCTCTCTCTCTCTCCTGGTCGCTCACATTAGCACAAAAACACACAAAAAAGCAGCTCCATTCAGCAACTAGACAGCCAGCTGGGATTACATGGCTGGAAAGACCAGGGTGAGCCCTGTTTGGATAACACTCTCTTCTCAAACACACACACACACACACACTGAAGACTTGATGTACTTTAATTTGGTCGTCAGTGTTTCCACTCTGGAGTCTGTCTGATTTGGGGATTCCCAACATTGTTTAGAAATGTAGCAGATGAGAAAATGGGCGTGGAGATTTAAATAAAACGTAATGAAAACAAACAATTCAAAGAGAGTGGAGGCCATGTTTATGAACCCCTGTTCTCCAAAAGCAGGTACCCCTTAAAACTTATAACAATAAAAATAAATAAATAAATAAATAATGTTTCTATGACACAAACGAACCCGGATCAATGCCTGCAACATAATCCAAAACAGTTGGTATTTACACAACTGGGTCAAAGGTCAATTGTTATTAAGACCATTTTCATTCACTAAGAAAATGGAATTGCAAAAAAATTGCATTTTTTTAAGTAAAAGTTCTGCTCATTCTTGACGACAGAACAGTCCGTGTTTGCCATCCTCTGATTGTGATATGCTAAATGTTTCATTCGGCGACAAATCTAAGCAGCTCCAAGCTGAATAAAGGCTGTGTGAGGAAGCTGAAAACATTTGTGATAACAGTCACTCGGCTACTCTGCATCAGGACAAGTGTTAGTGGAGAGGAATGCCTGGCATAAAGGGAATACCAGGGTGTCACCGTGGGAAGGCTGCTGCAGACATAGACAGCTACTATCCCATCTATCCTTAGTCATCGCAGAAAAGCTGTAAACCCAGCAATGAAAAAGGGCAGAGTGCCCTTAAACAAACACATATGTTTTCTGCAAAATGAACTAGTTCCTAATGAGGGACATGGGTGGAGGCTATTTGTCAGGGGGTGAATAGACTAGTGTGGACTAAGGTTTAGCCAGGGGAGTTTAGCCTCCACTGACCTCCGGGCTGGAACAAAAAAAGCCACATTGATTAAGAGCGTCTTTTTATTCAGGAGGTGAATCAAAAGAAACAAGCTTGTTAATATGGAAAACCAATTAAGAGGAAGAGTGCTTGAAAATCTCCAGGAGGGGCGAGAGTCGTGGCTGTTAGAGGGGGGAGGAGAAAAAGAGGGAGGCAGTGCCGCTCAAGTTCTGCTGAAGACACCTTTTGTTGAATTTGTACTAAAACACTAATTTGAAAAGTTTGTTAGTCACAGTGTTTAGAAAGTAAACAAAACGAAGAAGACCCCCCCACACACACACAAGACACGTAGGTTCCGAGTGTGTGAGGCCAAAGGGATGTTGAGAAAAATGCAGGGATGTCACGCTTTGTTTTTCTGCCTGTTGATTCTGAATGTGCCCAATTAGTGAAGCAGAGGGACACAGATTGTGGGAGTGAGTGGGGGAGAAAGAATGGAGGTGGGTGGAGGAGGGGGGGCAACCTCTTTCACTGTGAGACTCTGTGGCTGAGTTGGTGGGTAGGGGGGCAAGGGGAGGTTAAAGAAAAAATGGGCAGAGTACAACATAATGAACATAATGACAAACAAAGGAACTTTTGAATCATTTGTCGTCACTTTCCTGTGAGCGGACCCCTCCCCACACTCAGTGTTGAACTGCTAACTCAAAACTGTAGTGTGTAACTTCTGTTGTTCCTCTGAGGAATTTTGGGTAATTACAAATTACTGACAGTGCCCATTATATTAGTCAATATCATTAGTGTGTGAGTTTCAACAGGGTTATATGTGTGTTAGCAACACTGCACAGATGTTCAATCAGAGGAGCAGGTTCAAGTTTTTAAAATGTTTTTGTTTCAATTACTCACACATTAAATTTGTTTTTTATAGTAAATAAGTGTGTGTAGTTGTGTGTTTGTACCTGCTGCAGATCTGCTATGGAGTACAGGTGAATATGTTGCAGTAGATATTCCCTGGGGAAGATCCTGTAAAAGACAAGACAGGTCTTTAGTCTTTAGGTAAAAAAAATCTGACACTTTTAAACCAACTGTTAAATGAGTTAAACTATTGTATGGTCTCAACTAAATGTTCAAAAACATTTTGTCTCACACTCAGCTAAACTAAACTAGCAACAGCAACTATTCAGTAAATGCATTCAAATGGTAACATTCAGTGTTATCATCCTCACAAAAAATATATAATATATTTCTTTGTGATTATATTTAGATAATCACAAGCATTCCACAGCACGTTTTACCACAAAAATTTACCAAAAGCAATTACAAGTTAGCTAAATATATATCAATATAGCAAGTTACCAAAATTCCCAGCCAAAATAAATCACAAAGCCAAAGTATCCTAAACAACAATCAACATATGACATAAAATGTCAAATTTCCTTAGCAATACATTTTTCTGTATTTATATTTAGAAAAATAGCAGGAATATTAAAGGTTTTGCTTCATAGTAAAATAAATTGCTCTTGAAATAATAACATGTTTAATTTTCCACCCAGATTCCAACATGCAGGCGAGGACATTTCTGAAACCAAATAATCTAAACTATATATAGAGATGAAAACATGATCACACATTCTAGATAAATATAGGCCACAAAGAAATACACCAGTGTAATGGTTAACAAGCAGTTGTTCAGTCCAAGCTCCAAAAAGTATGATCATAATCTAGAGTCAGTAACTTTCCATCTGCTGACATCAGGTGACAAAGCAGTGTGTGTGTGTCGTACTCTCAGACAACTAAGATGTATGGCACCATGTTAAATCCTTGCTAAGCTCTGATGAGTGTCAATGATGTGTATGTACATATATATATACATACATATATACATATTCTTGTGTGTGTGTGAGAGAGAGAGAAGAGAGAGAAAAACCCAGCGCCTCCTGGTGAAAGGCACCGCCGATAAACTACTATATTTGGCTCATATCCAGTGGTTACCACATGAGTATTCATATGAAAACACACACACACACACACACACATGCGCGTACGCACGCACACACAATCACACACACACTCTGGGCCAGCTTTCAAACAGACCCACACATACAGTACAAACACAGGCGCTGGTGATTGCGCAGACAGGACACACAGAAGAACACACCCTTGAAACGTGTGCTAATCTTGATAAAAGCACTTGAGAGGAAACACATTTTGGGATTAGATGTCCATGAGAGGACACCCAGGCAAACATGCTAAGGACGGAATACTACTATTTTTTTTGTCCCATTTCGCCTTACAAAAATAGAAGTTTCTCCACCTGATGACACGCCTTTTGTTTAAATTGATGTAATCCCTCAGAGATTATGGCTATTTACTGAGGGAGGCACTCGTTGTTCAAATGAGGGGGTGTAACAACAGGTGTGGACTGGTTGAGGAACAAACTGTGGGTTTGCACCTCTCCAGAGTACAACCCAAATGGTGTGTCAGGACCATAAAAGTGGGTCACATGTCAAACTGTGGTGGTGTCCAACAGAGAAAGATAGTTAACTGGGGGTGGCTGTAAGAAGTACATAAGGTGGTGGTCTTACAACTGGAGGGATTCCAAAGTACAGAAAATGGAACATAATACCAATTTCATCCAAATTTGATAAACTGGGAATTTTACTGGACAAAAAGTGTGTTGCAAATAAATTAATTTTAAAAATGACAGTAACTTTATATTATTATATCATTATCACGTAATCCAATCCATTGAGACGGCCCCGTTAAATAAAGTGAAAATTAAGTATTTATGAACACACTACCTCCACAAGGTCAGATTGTAAAAAAAAACAGTTCCAGTCCAATAACGTGGTTATCAGTTTGGCCTTGTAAACTGCACACACATTAACTGATAGCTTTATCGTTGAGGACTAAGGAGAAGCTTTGCTGAATGTCGCCATTAAAATAACAGAAACAGCTTTGTGTCCATGCAACATGTCAAGGTTTTCTTTGCAAAAGTATCATCAAGATGTGAACTTCAGATAAATATCTAGGGTAGTCCAGGGTTTAACGTGGACATGGGTGTGAAACTGAGACCACAACTCTGTGTCTGTGTGCAGCAGACAACTCTTTAAATTCCTCCTGAAGCAGACGGATGACCACGGGAAGGTTTTAGCGCCATGGCCCTCATCAATCCTGCAGTGTTTGGAAGTGGCAGGGCACTAGTCGGTACTAGTTAATGGGGCAGAAATAAACACAGAACACCAAGGTGGTGCTCTCCTCTGCTGTGCTTTGCACCACATGACTAATAACGTGAGGTTTTAGGACAGATAAGACACTGAGAAAAGTAAAATCAAATTACGCAGATGTGACATTGATTTCTTCAACAAAAAAACTGTAAATGTTCAGTTCAGTACCTACAGGTGCATCTAAGTGAAATCCTTTTTAATCCACATTTAACATAATTTAAAGTTCTAACATAGTTCGGAAAAAGTGTCCAGCCCCAAAGGCTGTTTACATCAACACAAACATGTTGCAGGTACTGACTGATGCTAAACAGAAAATAACTGAACCTTAGCAAAACTACGATAGTGGCAAACTACTGCCAACATAACAGGTGATGTTATAAAGAAAAACTCAGGTTGACTTTTTTTGGAGGATCCTGAAGTATTAAGGCTAGATTAATTACACTGTTGTAAAAAAAACAGAACAATGAACTGCTTAACCCACTGACGTCTCAAAGCGAAAGTCTCTCGGGTGTTGCTTTAGGGATTTAGTGAGCACAGCAAACAACTGATACTTTTGAAAAGAATGACAACATTATCACCATTACATTTCTTGCATGTATTTGCCACAAATTTGTTAACTAAAAGAAAACAGTTTTGCCTGGCAGTGTATAAACAACAACCAGCTTTGCTGAATCTTCTGAGAGATCTGTGCGGCTCAAACTAAACATCCCTGATCACAATTTAGACAATCAAACGTGCTGACAGTCCATAACCTGGCTTAGTTGGATTTAACAGTGAGCTGAAAACATGTCTTCAAACAGAGATTTAAGGCTGATATGTGTGTGATTTAACCATGTTTTTTTTAAATGTGTGATTAGAAAATCCTTAATCAATAATTCTTGTCCATGTTTATTGGTAGGTTACCATGTTTACCAAAAAAAAAAACATGAATCAACTTCTAGTATATTTATTTTGGTGAGTGATTATATCTTAGACAGAGTCCATCAGATCTGTTTTAATGACCTGCAGTAAGGCAAGGAGCATCCATCAGCTCGCAGACATGGCTTTCAGAGCGGGGAGTCCTCTCAGATAAACACTCAGCCCCCTCCCACAACCACACACATGAACATACACACACACAGACGCACATCTTTTATGTGAGGAGGAATGCATGCAGATAAAAGTTATGGCAGTGTACACACATGCACTCAGACATAGCCACATAAACACACTTGCGGTTCATGCGAGGAGACGTTAACAGCCGGGGTAATGAAGAGTCTGGTCATCAACAGAGGTATAATAATAAATATTTAGGTTCATGCGTCAGGTTGACTGATCACACAGGCCGTCATTGGTAAAAATAAAAGCCAACGCTTCCTGTGGGCAGCAAAAGACTTTCTGAACAATGTTGTCATGTTTACTGACAGTGGTGACCTATATCCGCTTTCCTACTTGGGAGTAGATGTGTATGTGTTATGCCCCTAACATTAGTTTGTTGATGACAACAAGAAGTGTCACAACATGAATACTATTAAAAGGTAAAGACTGAAGAATGCTATTTCTGAAGAAATGGAAGCATGATCCACTCAGTGTTGTAGTGAAGTCCTAACACTCTGGATTAAAGTCAGAGTTAAAGTCAGGAAAGAAAATTAAATGTGCAGTTAATCCATCAGAACCTCAGAGGAACCAACAGGTAAAACTGATACGATAAGAAGAAGTTTAGGTTAGCTTTGATCAAACTGGTTGGGGTCGACTTTTCGACATTTTGCTGACATCATATTCCTCACAGCCACCCTCACACTCAGTTTACCTTCGTCTGAGATCCTCAGCCACGGTTGCTCGGCAGCTGAACAGGTAGGCGCGCAGTGACTGCAGCTGTTGGCGCAGACGTAGCACGGTGCTGAGAGGCTCACAGTGTTCGTATAAACAAGGGTTGAGCTGCTGGATGTCAAGCAAAGGCTCTTCGTACACAAACTCCAGAAATTCTTTGGCCTGTTTGGAAACCTGGAGAAGCACGTCAGGTTTTATTAGAATCAAGCTTTTCATCAAATGAAATCTAAAGACACTCTGGGACAAAGAAAACTGCGCGGGTTTAACTTTGATATATTACATCTTAGGATATTGTGATCATTTAAATTTCTTTCCTCCCACCTTGTGCTTACTGGTGTCCCAGTTGTGCAGCAGACGAGCAGGGATGAGGAAGGAGTTGTCCTGATGGCAGCTCTGACAGTAGTACCAGCCGCTGTAGTAGCAAACTTTAGCCTTTCCTCTGGATAGGCCGACTGGACGCTGACAACCTGAGAGGCAAAAGAAAGGTGGTGGACTTGAGTATGATTTTGTTTTTCATAACCAAACATGCCACTTCAATGTTTAATGTTTTAATGAAGTAAAAACAAATCTGTATGAAATGGTGTTCTGATGAACTCAAACCTGCAAATTAGGCCATGAGTTGAAACTGACACTTTGAGGTGTCAGCAGTCTGCTAACACACGCCGTTAGGAGTCTTTATCAAAGAATGCAAAGGTTGTAGGGCAAATAACTTGGGTGTTAATATGTGTTAGTTTACTGCCTCTCTCTAAATACCACTGTAATCCTGCCAAATAAACCTGTAGATAATAAACCAGGTTTAAAGTGCAATCAGAATAACTACCTACTGCCCCGAACTTTGATTCCTTAAGACACACTTTGATACTACTTTGACAACCATAAAATTGTATTTGAATTTGGTATTAAATTCTAAGAAAACAACTGAAAACGAATTACTTTTAAGACATCAACACCAAACTTAAACTCTTCTGGCACATTTCATCTCAACTAATCCCTCAGACAACAGACTGTTGGTTCTTCCACCAGTCAAAACAGATGATTTCAGGACAAAAGTGTTTTCTAGAATGAAAAGACCAACAGCTCATCTGCTCCATTCATCAGGATCACTGCCCCACTATCTGCTTTGTCTGCCAGACCCTTCAAAGTTCATTTTCACCCAAACACACTAGCCACACACGTACACACGCAAGTTGAATACCACAGCACTGCAACAGGTGTCCCTTATCCACACAATCTGAGAGGAAGAACACGGGGCCTGGAGGAAAACAGCGAGTGAACAGTGGTGGAGAAGAAAAGAATCAGGTGACTTTTATCTGGGGTTTTAAAAAAAAGTATGACAGCTAAAGGTGGACGTGTGCAGGCCTGTTTGTTGGTGCTGCCGCACAAATACAAGACGGAAGTGAAAAAAGGTGAAAATAAAAAAAGAGGACAGAACTTGTAAAAAAAAAAATATCAAGAGATCAGGGGAAAAAATTTAATGAAAGAGAAACAGCATGAGATCAAACAAAGGAGAGATGAAGGCAGACATAAAAAAGAAAGCATTCCAGGAACTTTTCTATCACAGACAAAAATCAACAAAAAACACAACGGTCTAATCAGCACTGAGAGCTGCTTTGTCTGACCAGAAGGGAAAAATGTTTTTCAGTATAATTACCAGAACTCTTGGTTATTTAATTGATTAAGACTAGGGCAGAATCAATATGCATTTAACAATTTCCCATTGTCAATGCCCTTATGGAATCTTACCATGCTACAAAATAGCATCAATACTGTACTGTGAAACAAAATATTCCAGTATATAAATATTTTCTGACACCCCAGTCTTTACATTAGTGAAGAAAACTCCACTTGTTTGTTTTCCATGCTGGATTGCATTCCTTACAGTAGGAAAAGCACCAACCTTCATACATTTGGATAAGTAAAATGTTACCAGCTAAATTTTTAAGACAGAACAGAACCAGTAAGGCATCTGATCAAACAGCAAACCAATCCCAGTTGGCCCGAAAATGTGGTCTGGTTAAATGAACAATCAAAAATAAAATGCTTTAATCTATTAATTATCCGCTTCCACTTTCTCTACTGTCCACAGCTTGTACAAAAGGACCTTTGTGTTCCCTTTGGTTGAAAATACGGCTTGTGGCTGAAATGGAAAAAAGTTTTAGTTTACTGAAAGGACCATGATCATATACATATGTTTAACTCAGGCTTAGGTGGGCTAATTATAGCAGTGAGCTCATGCCGTTGTTGGGGTGGATGCTCTTTTAACAAACCTCAGACCACTGGTTGGGAGCCAGCAGGCAGTGGAGATGGTCACCAGTCAGAGAAACACTGTCACTTCAAGGAATCAACTGACCACCAGGGCGTCTTTCAGGCCAACTCTGGCCTCAAATTTGGTCTGTTGCTCTTGGTCCAGAAGAACAAAGATGCATACGTACGCAGCATAGAAACTCTCACAAGCTAAATAACATTATTTAACCTTAAAAGTAACCTCAAATTCTATATCATGAGCACAAGAAGAGAACACACCCACACACATACACACACTGTGGCTGAAGATCTTCCACCACAGCGGAGGGCCGAAGCCTATAATGTAGTGGGTGATGTAACACGGGCAGTAAAATAGGAACAGATTTTGTGGGACAATAGAGGACAAAAAAAAAATAACACCAAGAATATAAATCCACCCGGAGTTTGCAGGAACTCTCACCACTGAGAAGAGAACACTGATGTTTTGATAGCTACTGCTTAACAGAACCTAAAGTCATGTGACTCCTAAAAAAAAACGACATCCCGCCAGTTGGGTCCTTCAGTTTGCACCAAACATTGAATTTTCCTTTAGTAACATCTTCGTCGTTGTTTAATAAAACTAATTAAGAACATTTTTCTTAAAATTTTAATACAATGTTGATAACATTTTAGCCACCAGTAAATTCCATGATTAAATTCAATCCTTTTAAAAATGTAGACTTCTCTTCTTATGTGGAAATACCCTGATGCTGCAGTTAAACCATGCTCAGATTTTGGAATTAGAAATATTTGTTTGATTCCTAGGGGGAAATTGTTGACATTTTAGGAGTCTTGAGACTTTAGGATGTTTACTTTTTTTGATACAGAGAGTGTAACCAGTATATCAATTCTAAAGCAGTGGCAACAGTAATAAAGAAGCAGCAGGCCAACACTGCCTTATGTATATGGAGAAACCCTGTAATCATGGCATCAATCAATCATCTATAAAATCAACAGGAAAATAAACAATGTGACAAAATGAGTATATCAATTCCTTTTGTTTGTAAAAAGAATCTGTCTACCACAGAAATTTCATAATTATTATTTATATTTTACATTTAATACACTTTAAATGTGGATGCTGCTTGCAGAACAGATAACTGTTGAAGTAATCCTATTTCTAAACTAGCTTAAGAACCCACCTGAAGCAGTCTGAGAAATTCCCTGCCATGAAAAAATGAAATACTTTAATGATATTAGAAAAAAAGTGTCAAAAGGTTTGAGTTTGTTTGAAGAACATTAGTGTCTTTGTGACGACCAGGTCAGAATCACTGCTTCAGTGAGCAGGCACAGCACTTTGGTATGTCATTTTTAGCCCCTGTTATTTTTGCTGAACTGAACAATTAGTAAATTATAATATAAAACAATAACTTTAAATACTCTTCAGAATGATGCAGGCTGAAAACATGACAATAAAAAAGTCCATCATCATTTAGAAGGTGCTATTTCTTCACATCAGAGTGAAGTAATCATTTCTTCTGCTAACTACTTCCTCCGTTATCATTAGCACAGAGTAACAATTGCTTTCTCTGCTCGTCTCTGATCTTTTATGGGTCTTTCTGGGAGGTAGAGAAAAGGGATGGACGGTGAAGATGAATGGGAATTCAAACGTAGCTCAAAGGTCTACCGATTGTACTGCAGCTCTCTGTAGTGAGAGGGAGTCACTTTGACCTCCCCATGGTGAGTGTGGGGAACAGTGGCGGGAGAGGGAGAAAGAGAGAGAGAGAGAGAGAGAAAGAGAGAGAGAGAAGGAGAGAGAGAGAGGACATGGGGACAAGAGGGGGTTCACTCTTTCATCTGTCCGCTGGTTCAAACCTCCAAGCTCTGCACGAATGTGTATGTGTGACTGCACGTGTTTGTGGCTCTGTGTAGGTGTGTGTTGTCCTTACGTGTACATGCCTGAGAGTTGACACATCTCATCCACACCACACTTATGCGGTCATTTTGTTTTATCAAATGACAGAAAAAAATTGTTTAGGTAAAATTAAGTTTAAGTGGATTTTTTATTTGTGATGCAGGGGTTAGGGTAAACACTATTTTCCAAACTTCCTTATAAATAAAAATATACCACATATTATTCATGGTCATACGAGGGCACTGTGCACACAAGTGACAACTGAATGCTGCTACTGCACCACTGAAAAAATACAAAACTAAACCATAAACAACACAAACTTTCTATCTTCCATACAGAACCCTGTTAAAATGTGACCAAAAGAATAAGCCAAACTGCAGACTATAAACTGTAGATTATAAAGGATGCAGCTACAAACAGTAATCGAGCAACAGAAAAAAGTAAAGGACAAACTGGAACTGATAACAGTGAGTCTGAGGACAGCCCAGCAGAAGAGACACAAATGAAGCTTCATCTTCCTCCAGTTGGAAGCAACTCTGGTGCTACTGTGTAAATCAATAGATTTTCCTAATTAAATGCTTATTATTGGATACTTGTGACATAAACCTTTTAATAGATTTATTAGTTTAATTAACAAAGACGAGCAATGATGCATAGTGTGGAAAATACGGTAAGTGTATGAAGGTGTTTTGTGTGTGTGTGTGTGTCACTGTCAGTTTGAGAAAGAGAAACTGTATCTTTTGATGTCACCAATCCAGCACCCCCTATCTTATATGCCACTTCACCCACAAGGTGCCACCCACACCCACCCACCCGACATCCAACAGCTTCACAGAGCGTGTCAGGGGCCTGAGAATGTGCTCCAGTCCAACAACAGGGGTCACCTAAGCTAAGGACACCCCATGCACAGTGTGTGTGTGTGTGTGTGTGTGTTGATGGAGAGTCAGTCTTCAAACACGAAGCACTTCCATCAAAAGAAATCAAAAATGCGGCAATTCCCATGTGTAATTAGTTGAATACATTTTACATTTTGATGTTAAATAACCAATCACTCGATATGTATGGATGGATGTACCATGCATATGCAAAAGACAGACTTGAAACAAGTTCAAAGAGAAATCAGTTGAAACTAAAGTAGTGCAGCGAACATTACACGTTGGTGCCGCTGCCATCAAAAGATCCTTTTACCAGATTAATGGCTTCATATATGAATAATCAGATATGCACTTAGGTTAACAACAGAAGATGAATGCTTTTGATAAAATAGGTACGGAGGATTTGGAGGTTGCAATAAGTTTACCAATAGACTGCAGGTAATAACTGCAGCTGAAAACAAGAAGTCCTTTCAGTTCGTGATGCCACCTGCACTTGACCAATTATGTAAGAGACATACTAGGCCAGTGTAAAAGCATCACTGAAATTATGACATCAGTTTGTCAGGTAAACATTTAAAGCTTTTTTTTTAAATTAGTCTAAGTAATAAAATGATAAAAATGGATTTTTTAAAATTCACCTTATAACAGCAACCCCCTGATCTCTGGAGCTGGACATCTGCAGAAATTGCACTAAACCTTCAATTACATGAGAAAAACAAGCATTTAAACTACATTCTAGTTCTAAATATACAACTACCATAATGTGAGTTGCATTACTACTACGTACTGGTTCTATTTCCTACTACTTTCTTTTAGTTCTTTTAAAGAACTACTATATTTGCATATAATATTAAACAAATTAAAAGTGCATGGAAGCACAAAGACCTTTAGCAGACACATGGCTCTTAGGGCAGAAGTGGTCAGAATGAGACCTATTTGGCGAGACAGAAAAAGACCTTAAGGATTGTAGACTGAGTGCAATGGTCTTAGATTTGAGAAGTGTAAAATAGACCTGCTAAGAAGCACCACAGGAGACAAAGTACAACTGAATAAAAGGTGGTGAAAAGAAAGAGAAGGAAAAGAAACGGCGGGAAACCAATGGACTGGGAGAGCAGAGGTGTGTTCTGTATAGAAAATAAACGTATCCAGCTGTCCCTTGCATCCAGGTCTGCCTAGAGACCCTTCAATCAAACAGCTACGATCAGCCCTGACCACTGCAGCATCCACTGGGCTGCTTTTATTCAACCTCATTCATTCATTCATCCATTTTTCCTCTCCTTCGGTGCTTTAAGCCTACCAATTATCATCAGTTGCCCCAGACGGCCTCTGTCCTTGTTCCTGTTTCAGCTGGCCTTTCAAACAGCCTTGCATTAATAAGCCAGTTGTTACAAATAAAAAAGGGGGCGAGCAGTGATTATTCAAAAAGCCCCCCCTTCTAAGAGAGAGAAAGAAGAAGCCCACATTTCACACCCAGGGAGAGCAAAAGCACCGCCTGCCATTTATGGGGTTGTGTACGGGTCCGGTAGAAAACCAACATGAATAATAATAATTACAAAGGAAAAGAGAGGATATAGATGAATCCAAAGAGATGGCAGTGTCATAAAATAATCATGCAGTTGAGGTCATTTGGGGCACTATAAAAATAAATCACGTGTGAGGAATTATTTGTTTCAAATCTGTTGCAGTGTGTAGTGTGACCAACCCACCTGCACATCTGAAGCTCTGAGCAGTGAGTCCTTTCTCTACAGCCAGACAGGTGAGAATGCTGAGGAAGCTGGTGGTCACTGACTGCCTCTTGGCTCTCTGGGCCTCACGATGCCTCCTTTCTCGAGACGGTTTCGATCTCAACAGCACTCCCTGGAGTGCTGGTGCTGCTTCAGCACTTTCTGCTGCTTCCTCTTGAGCAGACTTCTTTGCTCCTACAACTTCTCGCAGGGCCTCCACCCATTCGTCGGCCTTAAGCTGATAGTCTGCCCTAAGTCGAAGCACCTCTTTGGGGAAAACTACCTGGAAATGTTCCCTTTTATCCCTCCACTGGTCACAGTTTCCTAGTTCTTGCTCATGCTTCACTGCCAGACAGGATGTCAAGGAGTACTGAAGGGCAGGCCGCGACCCAGATGCTCTGTGCTCAGGAGGGAAGGCTTGGAGAGTGGTCCTGGTGAGAACATAGTAGAAGGTCCGCCAGTTGTTCTGGTCCATCAGCTGGTGAAGAAAACCGGCTATTAGGACCTCCTCACTGTACTGACTGCACAAAGGAAGAGTGGTGGGTCTGCTTAAGGTGCCAGAGTTAGACTGAAGGGACAGTGAGAGATCTGCTGAAGTAGGAGTGTCGCTTTCTCCATCAGGCCTGGTGTCCAGCCCTGACGGTGAGGGGGATGAAGAGGCCAACATGGGTGTAGGAAATTTGGCAACCTGTTTGTTTTTCACAGTGGTCTTACACTGGTGGTTCTCCTGCCTCAAAGGTCTGGCCGCTTGCACTTTCTCCCACATCAGTCTCCTCCACTCCATGGCTTCCCATTGGCTGCCCACTCTCAGCTGGAGACGTGTGCTGTTGAAGAACAAAGCCTCGAGCGTACACTGGTCAGCGGGCTGGCTGATCTGGCCACGTTGGCTGCAGGTTGCTGGTGAGACGACATTCTGACAGTGGGACAGAGAGTAGGCAGTGCCCAGCTGACGGTTGGCACTACTGTCTAGAATGTAGAGCCGCAGCTCGCATGGTGTCAGCTCGACGTGACAGGGTGTCCATCGGCCCCGGGGCCCCTCACGCTGCTCCATCTCACCCTGCTTGACCACAAGGCTACTGCTATGTTTATCAGCTGGACAGAAAAGGAAATAGGAAAATAAAGAGAACGCAAAGAGAAATTAAATGTTGGTGTGATATGGGTAAATACAAATCAGAATTTTTAGTTCATAAGTGATCTTAAGTGAAAAAAAGCAAGAATGAAAACATTAAAACCAACAGCAACTAATAAAACCCTTTGTTGGTTAATTGTAAAATATGACCAGAATGAACAGGAATTGACAGATGTTGCTTTTATTCGTTTATTCTCCTGAATCACTTGATGAGAAAAAAGAAAAAGCTGTGACAAATCTAGCAGGGCTTTGTTAACTAAAAGGTGTGGAGTCACGAGCTTCATCAATCTTATCAAAACAGCAGCCGACACTGCACCTCGGACTTTGCATGTTAACAAACCTTTTCACTAAGAGAATAAATGAATATGCAAATATGTTTAAGCAGGAAATAAGTGTTGGTGATTGGCAGTCTTCACGCTTGGTAGGGTGGAAATAAGAATTAGCCACTGTGGCAGAAAAGAAAACTGCTCTGTTTGATTAGATTTCAACTCCACCTGGTGGGTTTTGACATTACACCACAGCAGTGGTCTAATATACATATGTACGCCTTCAAACAGAATTAACAGTTTCCTCTCAGGGCTGAAAACTAACTCTGCACCCACTGCCCCCAAGACAATCACACAAACGTGCACTTCAGCCTCAAAATCGGTAATTTCACCACTGTGACCTTCAAGACATTGTTAACATTGAAGTTTTAATACACGTCAACCCAAGTAAAGCATGATGGATGAGCGTATTAGCAGCACTGGAGAGAAATATCTCAAATAAGTCAGTTGGCATTGTCAGTGATTTGATTATTTAATGTGAACAGACCGATGCGAAATGGTAACTGTGCTCACCTAAAACAGAGTCAAATTTAGAGAGCAGATAACAAATTCCACTGTCCATATTTCTTTATTTTTATTTAGTTATTTCATTAGTTAGTGGTTCCATAGTGTAGCAAATACTGTGCCTGCCTTACAAGCAGAGTGGGGTTCAATTCCCAGATACTATGCATGTGCCTCAATATTTTGTGTGTATAAGTAAAGTGTAATAGCGTGTTTTTCCCTCTTGCTGCTAAAATCACACCCACAACATTATTTTTCAAATTTTCTCCTAGTACTCATTTATATTTTATTCTCTTTCTACTATCTTTTCACTATTCGGGTATAGACTATATCCTATTATTTGTACTTGCATGCATATATGTATATTAATGAGTATGTTCAGGCCTGACACAGAAGCTCTACCCAAATTTCACAGTTCTAGGTGTCACATTTGTTATACTGACAATAAACGTCATCTTAACAGCTCCTAAAACTTGAGTTAATTCAGTCAGGAAACATTAAAGAGCTTTAATGAGAGCCACTATAAACACTGTTTGGTCCCTTACATACACATGTATGGTGTGTGTATAATAATAATCATCATTTCCATTTATAATCTAAACATGGCCAGCTGTCCCTAATGAAAAAGAAAACAGGACAGTTTTTTCAGGGTGAATGGAGACACGAGCCGGAGCCAAATCACTCTGCCTTCTGCTTATTATCTTCCCTTTTCCTACTCTGCTCTTTTCAATACACATCCAGCCAAACTAAATAACCTGATGCCTTTTCACACATATGCTAATACTAAATAATCCTTCCAGTGTCAGGGGCCGGGTAATTGGGTTGCCTCTTCTCTCGCCTCATTTGAGTCCATTTGCTGACAGGATTACAGGCTATTATCCCTCCGGATCCCTCAGGATCTCCTTAGGCCTTCAGATGGCCAACACACACAAACAAGTGTCTGGGTGCGTGTGTGTGTGTATATACACCCACCAACTATCATAGCGCAGCTGTGTCATTTTAAGTTATCATCATCTTCTGTCATTATTGCTTTTTTTAAGGATACTTTAACGTATGTACTGCATACAGTACACCCAGGTCTGCAGCACGACTCCTTCAGTCCTTTCAACAACTAAAAAGTAAAAGCAAAAATATAATGCTAACTAAATCTACAGCAAATTATGCACAGGAAAAAATATAGGTGGATTGTTACATATTCTGAAAGAGACAAATGCAGAGAATGATCCACAACGCGGGTGCCCACACTAATTTGGCTTGGGGCATACTATTCAAATGACCAGGCTAAAGGGAACTATCCACAATAACAATATTAAAGATATATGCACTTTTATGTAACTTACATGTTGAGGTACTGACTAAATGCAGGTAGTCGTACGGCACAAAATTTTTTAATTCTTACAGAATATAGTCAGTACTACACACTACAGAATTATAGTCATTTCCTATAGTACTCCCTTTGCGACCTTGACATGTTGCACATACAATCAACAGAATGTGAAAAAAAAGTCAAGAAAAATTGACAGTTAAGCTACAATAGGTATTTTCATAGCCACAGTCAACAGTTGGCTCATAAAAAACTCATCTCACCTTCTTGATGTTGGTTGAAGATCATGTTCTTCAGGGCACTGCCATCCACTGTAGGCAGTCCATTGTCCGTGAAGGCAGACGGGCGGTAGTGGACATCAGATCTGGATCGGTTGTGTCCCTTCTTAAAGGCAGAGTTGGATGAGGAGTTGGAGGCGTTGATTGTACACTCTTTGCTGTGCGCCGCCAAGTCATTGGTGGAGCGTGCTCGGCTTCTCTTACCGTGCCTAGGGCCCAGGCCAAGGCCTAGTACACTAAAGTTGTCTGCCCATGCCAACCCTAAAGGACCGACCTCCTTCTGTTCACCTGCCAAGAGGCTCCACACTCCGCTGGAGCTCAGCTTCCCCAGTGCAGCATCGGACACTTCCTGCAGTTGCTTAGACTGTCTAGGAGGCTGGATGCTCCTTGTTTGAGCCTGACTGCGACCTTGACCCTGTACTCCATCCATGCAGTGGATAAAGTCCTCTGTAGCCTCCAAGGCTGGACTAATATCACCGACCACATCAAGCTGCTCAAGACCCTCCATGACTTATTCTCATCCAAAGCTTAAAATGTCAAAATTAGGTACTTTTCCTAAACTTGTGCAGCAAACACATGTCCATCACCTCAAAGTTTTTGTCAGCTGCGGGAATGCAAATCTTTAAAGTACAATAATGTGTTAAAAAGTAATGATAGAGATTCAGGAGTAGGCATTCATCCAAAGTTATCCTACCTTTTCCAATAACATATCAATCCATCTTGAGAGAGGAAAGTCTCAGCTCTGACTGGCATCAACTAGGGCCAATTCCACATTGAGCCAATTTAGGCAACAAACAAAAAATCGTTGCCAAACACACACACTGTTCTGCCAAACAAAAGCAAAAGCACAAGTGCTTCACTCTTACATGCAAAAAGAGTCTGAGTGATGGGTAAACAGAGAGAGAATTTCTCACATAAGAGAGAAGAGAAAACTGTATTGCATGGCACTCAGGGCTATGAGCATCAGCTGTGAGGTTTGACTGTCTGCATGGAGAGTTTAAACATTACAGACAAACGTAAGATGGAGTCAAAACAACAATTACTACAGCTGTTAGTTAGTGAAAATACTAACTTAAAATTAGAATAGTGCAAAATAGAAATAAAGTCCTGGGAGGAGAACTCAAAATCCTTGAAGTCATAAATCAGCAACCGATTTCTTCATGGGAGAACTCTGGGTCTGTCAGGTGTCAGTGAGGTCTTCAGAAAGTCCTAACGGCGCATCTGCCACAAAAATAAAACAAAATGAGGAAGTGGTAAAGAGGAAACAAGACAAAAACCACACAGAAAAGACACCTGCCGAAAAATGTAAACCCTATTTTAAACCCATAGTCCAGGCAATCGATAATACAATAAACAGAGCAAGTATATGTTGTTGTTAAGTGGTACAATTTGGAAGGCATACCAATAACAATCACTTCTTACCAAGAGTATCATTTCCACACTGATGCTGTAGCTTTTCCAGATTATCTCTCGGCTAACAAAGACGATCATCCTGCCTCACACGTACTGATGAAATAATACTTGACTTCCGCTTCAGCTGCTTATCACAAAACTGAGCCGGCAGGCAGAGAGCCGGGACCTGGGTGGGGTTCATCATCCATCTGCCTGACTGCCTGTCATGTCTCATTCTCTGCCCTCCTCTGTCTTCCTCTTTTTCTCCGTCTATACGTTCTTCTCTCTCATTAGTGATCTCATTGATTTTCTTCTCCTCTAAAGTGCAGCCTCTTTTACTTTACTCTGGGTATAAATGATTTAAAAGGCCATTACATCACTGCAGTTGAATTCCCAGTCAGCTGACTGAAACACTAATAGTTTCAATGTATTTGTGATCATTTGTTGATGATACAACACATGGACTTAATGCATATGTTGTAATCATTTCAATACATTACAACTCTATAAACATCTTCTGCCTAATGACACTGCATTTTATACAAAAAAAAAAACAACCACAGCATCTGTGCCTTTTAAAGTAATAATTTTATACAAAAATATAAAAGTGCCTTCTACATTTATCAGGTGATTTTTTTTAACATTACTGCGAGCTAAAAGATAAATAGGAAAAAATACATAAAGTGAAAATAACTAAACAGCGCCCTTGGTAATATTATCTGTCTGCAGAATAAACTCTGACCTCACTGAGCATCATCATGTAGACAAGTCATATAGCACCATCATCATACAGTGACACAAGCAATGCTGGAACTACAGATTGCCTAGCAATCATTTATTAATTAACATTAATCAACAGTAATCAACATTTTCGCTTTTTATTCATGAACACAGATCATGTGGCTTTTCTTTTCGCCCTGTCAGTAGGCAATAAACACAGTTAATAAATAAGACCTTTACAGCTACATTCTCAGCACATAAAAACTTCCCAACATAAAAGGAAATGTGCCCCTCTCTCCAGAAAACACTTTGCCTTTATGTTTTTACCACAACTTACAACCTTTTGAGTTGTATTCCAACC